>NC_134690.1:382799351-383099351 GCF_050947455.1 Rhinoderma darwinii | reverse complement strand
GATACATTTAGACCCCAGATCAGACTCTATATCAACCCTCATCGCTCCCAACTCTTGTTCAGCTCACTATGACACACTATGTTCTGATGTTGGACGGCGTCAGGACCCAGTGTAGTGGTGCATGGAGCTGAACAAGAGCCAGGAGTGAGGAGGGTAAGTAAATAGGCTGTTATCTTCTGGATTAATCCAATAGATAATGGATGATTTTTTTTCTTTTTAAAACTGGGTGAAAATTAAATATCACTGGGTGACCGAGTGAGAGATGCTAAAAATAGTGTGACTCATGCTAAAACTTGGAGAGTTGACATGGTTACAGTACATGTTTTTAATGTCTTTATATTAGTATCTGACGTATAGACAGATATTACTTATATCTTTGCCATTTATATTTGGTTTTCCAATTTGTCCATAACAATTTTGACTGTCTGGAGAAAGGAGGTTTCCAACGGTCATCCCCATTATAATTTTCACTGTATGATACATTATCGTATATTAAAAATACTTTGTGTTTTATTTCTTAGATACAAATAGTAAGAAGTCACCCGCCTGCTCCACACAAAAGCAAGCTGAGGGTCAGCGTCTCAGCAGTTTAACCTTTGGTTGCTTTCAAAACCGAGCAAGAAGTCCACAGCTGGACTCAAAAAGAGGTGAAAACACCATGTTGCCCAATGATGTTAACAACCATAGTGAGGGTAAGACTCCCGCAATCCTTTTATTTTACTTTGTAAAGAATATTCTAATAATTATCTTATCTACATAAACACCATAGGAATTAACCCTCATGAAAGACTTAAAGAGGCTCTGTCACCAGATTTTCAAACCCCTATCTCGTATTGCAGCAGATCGGCGCTGCAATGTAGATTACAGTAACTTATTTTTTTTCAAAAACGAGCATTTTTGGCCCAGTTATGAGCATTTTTATATTTATGCAAATGAGTCTTTCTTAAGTACAACTGGGCGTGTTTAAAGTTATGTCCAAGTGGGCGTGTATTATGTGTGTTACATCTGGCCTTTTTACTTGTTTTACTAGCTGGGCGTTGTGAATAGAAGTGTATGATGCTGACGAATCAGCATCATCCACTTCTCTTCGTTAACACCCAGCTTCTGGCAGTGCACAGACACACAGCGTGTTCTTGAGAGATCACACTGTGACGTCACTTCCTGCCCCAGGTCCTGCATCGTGTCGGACGAGCGAGGGGTTTGAAAATCTGGTGACAGAGCCTCTTTAAATGTGCCACCAATAAAGCTTTTCTCAAATCCAGGACTAAGTACCCCCAACAGGTCATGTTTTCAAGTGTTTTCTCTTTGGCAAATCCCCAAAATTTGACCTGTTGGGGTTATTGAGGACAGAAACACACAACTAAAAGAGGATGTGAATAAGACATGTACAAGCCCATTGAATCCACAGGGTAATTCTAAAAGCTTAGAGGCACCAATAGTCAGTGACTGTAGATGATTGGGCTAGGGTGAAAGAGGGTTTAAAAAAAGTTTCCAATTGTCTATTTAAAGCAATGCTTCATATGTGCCAATTTTTGCTATCTTTGAAATCATGTACCATGGGGAAACTGGTCCCACTTCGTCTGGTTTCGACAATCGTATTTTAAATTGGGGAGCCTGTGCCATATGCCAGCCATTGGAGTTTTGCTAATAAAGAACCCTAGAGCAACTGTTTAGGGAAAGACTTTATAGTCCTACAGTGCCGAGAGCATGTTGAAATCCCAAATAAACATGCTGAGATAATGGAGCCATCAGATTTTCTTTTAGTACCAGTAATCTTGTAATGACTTCCTTGAACATTGTTCTTATTTTAATATGTTTTATGTAATACGTAGATGATATGCATGTTTTTGTATTCTACCAATAGATAACAGTATTAAAGAAAAGTCACCCACAAGTCCCCAACGGCAAGTAACGTCGACGGTACAAAATATTGGTTCCATGGAAAGACCAAGCAAGAGGAGGATGGGATCAAATATCCCAAGTATTACTGTAAGTGACTGGAGCTCTGAAGAAGACATAAAGAAATCACATGATTCTAGATGTGCATCCAGATTGTCCGGCCAAACCTCAGAAGAAGGAAACCAAAACAAGAGGCGAGGGAGTGAAACATATCTTACAGCTTCGGAAGAAAGCAACTCTACCTGCGAAGATGATAATCTGGGGTCACTTACGAGTGACCAAGTTCAACTCTATTCTTTGCACAAAGGACTACAAAAAAGTAACAATTTTGGAGGCAAAAAATATTTCACATTCTCAAGTCAACGGTCGAAACTAAACAGTTCTTCTGATGACCTAATCTCTAAATCTCAACTTCATGATTCCAACTACTCATTCTGCTCCAATGATACCACCACCCCAAACCAAGCATTTACACCACCTATCACATCTAAGGTGTCTAACTCCACAGCACTTTGTACTAGTCCTAAAGATTTGGCAACCAACCTACCATCACCAAAGCAACGAACTCCTAATATTTTAAATGTAAATTTGTCTATGGCCAAGAAGCATCTAAGTCAACCTCAGATGAGTTCAGACAGGCTGTTTGGTAAAGACAGAAATGCTATAAGCATGGTTAAGCCATATAGACCGCAGGAGACTGACATTGATTTGGTTGATGAGCAAGCTGCTAACATTTTGCAGAAGATGGATACAGGATATGGTGAAGGCTTATTTTCTTATGATGTACCACAGAATCATACTGCCGATCAGACTTCTTTAAGTTCTCCAGAGAAGATTGCCTGTTCAAAACCTCCAACGCCTCCCTTACATCGATTTCCTTCTTGGGTAATTACGTTTACCTGGTACTCTTGGTATTATTACTATAAGAATGTGTTTCAAATTATAAAAGGTAGCAACAGCTAGTGGTTCACAAATTTTTGTCGAAGTCCTAGAGTTGGATGGTTATCATAACTGATAACATACCCAGAAGCATAGCTAGGCTTTCCTTCGTCTGGGGTAGAGATTCAGTTTGCTGTCCTAGACCTGTATCTTAACACCCTGGCCAAAGCATAGTAGTGTGCTGGCATCCAGTACCTGGGGCACATGCCACGCCAGCTGCCCCACCCCCACTGTCCCTGCACATACCTTTCACCAGCATTAAAATATGATATAGTATTTTATTACTATTGTAAGTTAACATAACATTGTTAAAGTGAAATCAACATTCTTTACTTAGTTGGATTACGATACGGCAACCTAATACATCGTTGTCCTGCTTCTAATAGCAATAGTATTTTATTCTAGTCTAGAACAAAAGAAGACACTATGGGACAAGTGTATCAATGTAGGCGAATGTGACATCCTGTATGGGTCACTTTTTGAATTTTTTGCGTCCTGTATGAATGGTGCAGGCTTACCCTACTAAAATAAGCGTTAGATTTACATTCATCTGTGCATTTTAACAACTATTTAGAAACAATTATTATATAATAAATACAGATGATGATCGTTTTTTTTTTTATATGATCATTATTAGTCTTTATATATATATGTATATATATATATATATATATATATATATATATATATATATACTTAAACTTTGGAATCAATATCTGTGTATATGTTTATACCAATAATCAGTGTTTATAATTGTTATATCTACTAACAGGAAAATCGTATATACGCCATTGCTAAATCTGGTATGAGAATGTCCGAAGTTTCTGTGGATCCTAACATCAAGAGTAAGTTTCACATTTATCGGATATCTTAGGGTGTGTGACTGTTTATTTTGTCTAATCTCCTCTGATAAAATGTATTAATAATATAGATGCATTTATGCACAACTAACTCTAAAAATCGATGTCACATTTTTTGGCAACACATAAAATGAACAAGTCACGTTGATGATTACTTATAGTGGGCTTCTTAAATAATATTGACTGCGGAGCAGAATTTTTAAGACTGGCGTTTCATATGCCAGTCTTAATATAAGGAGCGCTTGAGTACAATGCACCTAATTTATCTAAAGGCACACGCCTATTCAAAAAGAATCTATAATTGATGCCAGCTTCTGCCGTAAATTATAATAAATTTGTCAGGCCACCAGTGACCACGGCTCTCCCACTAAGCCCCACCCATTTTCCTATAGGGAGGCAGAGGCAGTGTAAAAATGCAAAAGTTGCCGAAAACTGGAGTAGAGTGCTTGATGAGATCCCCCTACAGGTCTCAAAATGTGTGGGCATCCATATATACTCCTCATTCATATTGAGTATAGCAGAATCCGCAACACACAATTAGTTCACAAATCAGTAAATGTTTGATGCTTAAACTAAGTGTAGATTTATTTCCACATACAAGAAGACAACAGATATTGTTATGTGCAATATTTTCGCTCCGGATGGGATCTTTTTTGAGGATATCTGGAAATATAATAGAGATAGCATAAGTACATAATGTTGTTACATATAAAGCTAAATATAAAAAAAGCTAAACATGGAAGGTACCTGTGATGACACATCGTCAGGGGTATCAGTGACGTTTATCAGCATGTAGCATCATGTATTTATGAACTAGGTCATGGGTAGTAGATGACGTGGAGCACACTGGAAGCAGTAGATAAGCCCAAAAGTAGAGGAGAACGGATCAATGGTGTGGTGCATGGGTCTGCAGACCAATATGGCTGTGTTCACATGCGCAAAACAGCCGGACCAGAGAAGACTGGAGTGGAAGTGGCTAGGGGCTTCACCCGGTTGCCCAGTAACCAAGGGCCAATTAGAGAGGAAGAAGCCTCATCTGATTGCACAGGGGCTAGCAGGGAGTGTGAGGTATAATCAGTAGAGTATAATAAGACTAGGTATAATGCAAGCTGTCGGTGCCCAGTTTTGCATCCACCAATCAACCGGACCGGCACTGGTGTTGAGCCATTTGGAGGGGGTTGAGCCATAAATTGGCAAAAAATAATAATATATTTAATACATATATTAGACACTTAAGCCTTGGTAAAAGCTATCAGTTCCACACTAGACCGAATGATTGATTGGTGAATAAATATAGCTCAACCCCTAATTCTGGTAGAAATGTCTCTCGAAAGAGATCGGAGATTGTGGTAAATCCCTTTCTGAACCTCCACAAAATATTATACACCCTAATACTCTGACAGTCTGATATATACTTATCATGTCTGCGATATCCCAGATAATTGTGAAGATTTAGTGGGTCTGTAAACAGAAAAAATATATACAATAAGAATACAACAATGACAAATCTAGTAAAGTAAAACAAATGCAATAAATATACTCATAAATAACACATAAAGTATAACAAATCACATCAAAAATGTATGATAAAATTGATATTCATGGTTCTGTCTGTGTGGTTCCATTGTTTGTAAGACATGGATCCAATATGCCACTTTCTCTTTCAATCATTGTATCCGGTTAACTTCACTTCATAGGATAGTGATGTGTTCCAGAAACTATAACTGTACTTAGGAAACTAAATGGCAGGAAATTGATCATTACTTATAGAGGTTCTATTAAATGCTATAGACTACATGGCTAAAAGTGTATGAGCATCCATATATACGACTCATCCATATTGTCTATCTCGTGCCAAACCATGGGCATTGTTGTCCAGTATTTACACACCCTTCCAGGCTCCAGCGTTGTCCTGGTTTTAACTGAAAGCTGAGCACTGTGAAAGTGCTGCAATAACAGAAAAAAACATAAAAATGTTAAAAGAAGAATATTATGGCGAAATTACATCTGCATTCTGGCCAGAACAAGGAATCAGCAGAACTGGAAAGAAAAAGGACAAATTATATTTTCAGTACTTATTAACGGTAAAAGTAAAGTAATAAATATGTAACAGTACTGGCTCCAGGGTTACCTCAGATATTTGATAACATCAGTAGAGTTGATCAGTTTCCTGTCTGCCTAGATGTCATGAGCTGGTCTTCTTCATGCTTTTTGGTGTTTTTTAGGTACACAATACTAGGCCTTCCTCTAGAACACTGGACTTATTCCTTTGTCTAGGAACAGAAGATAATTTCAGTCAGTTTCCACCTATCTTCTACAGGAGAACAGCTGGTCTTCTTTCATAGTTGTCTCCTGTCACACCGGTTGTTGTCTCTTGAGTTGGAGTAGTCACTGTTCTCCTGGCATAGTCATCAGTAACACAATACTCTTCATCGAGAATGCAGGTGACGACGATCCGTGTCTACCTTTGTCCAGCACTCAAAAGTGGCTTCTGTATCGAGATAAACATTGCAGCTTCTTTCTCACACTGTTATCATCTCCTCCACTCCATTCTGTCCCATACACTACATGTTGGCATATAAATTTAAGAAAACTTATTTTTTGGGGTGCGACTTACACCCATCAGTCTTTGTCTTGAGGATACCATGTTGTGGCTTTGCGCCTTTGTTCCTTCTGTCTTCACATTTGGAGGTTGTCACTTTGCACATATTCTCAACCTTCGTGTTGCATGTAACCAGCTTGTCCCTTGGGCACAGGGCATTTAAGGGTGTAGGGTTTCTTCTGTCCAATACAGGAAATCTACTTTTCTTGGCTGATCATTTCTACTTTGAGTTTGGTGTGCATTCTCTGCCCTATAGTATAGCTCCTGTCCTATCACTCTATGTCTCAGGTTGGGTTTTGGCACAATACACATTCTGCTCTTGGGAAATAATGTCATGTCTCTGGCATGGACTGCAGGGACATAAAGGACCTAAACACCAACCAAAATCCTGTCGCACCACAATGTGTTAAAACTTCATAAACCAATAAACACATATAACACCGTTGATAGGAAAAATGGGAGTGGCCACAGCTTTTATTTTAAGATTATTTTATAACAATTAGGTAAACAGGTACACAAAGAAACCGCCCTGAAGGTTTGCATAACCTTATAGTCAAACATCCACCTTCCGTTTTCCTGTAATGGCAAGAAACTTCTGCCAAGGCAGCGGGTATGTAGGGTACTAATCAGCACTTCCTTCAGGGCTAGCTAACCGCCAACTGTGACATCTACAATAAGGGTATGTTCACACGAAAACTCAAAAACGTCTGAAAATACGGAGCTGTTTTCAAGGGAAAACAGCTCCTGATTTTCAGACGTTTTTCGCGCCGTTTTTTACGGCCGTTTTTGGAGCTGTTTTCAATAGAGTCTAGGAAAAACGGCTCCAAAAACATCCCAAGAAGTGACCTGCACTTCTTTTTCGCGGCCATTTTCTCCGCGCCCATTTTTCAGCGCAAAAAAACTTCCCGTCGGACTTCTGCTTCTGATTTGTCGACTGTTTTTCGGATGTTTACGGCCAGAAAAACGGCCGAAAATAAGCCGTGTGAACATACCCTTAAAGAAGAGAAAACACAGAAAAACATAAATCTTTTCAACAGCTACATACATATAATACTGTAAATAAATTAGGCAATGGCGCACAATAATGAACTGTACTTAAAACTAAAACATGACTAGACAGGGAGGGAGAGAGGGAATTGAAGATTATTGTATCCTCCCTCTTCTTCACTTTTAACAATTCATTATAAAACATTACTACAAAATATAATTTTTTTTAAATGTGCAGAATAAATTATATTAAAAACAACATTATCAATGTTATGTTCATTTTAATATTATCATCTTATCACTCATATATTTGTGATTTACCTGTTGTGTTTAGGTATCTCAACAGCATCATGTCCCACATCTGGTGTCTACACATCTCTCATATACAAGAACCTAAGTACCCCTGTCTACACCACATTGAAGGGGGTATGGAATAAATTTAGTCCTAAATTTTATTTTAATAACATCTGTAATTTTTTTTTTACTATCTTATCGATAAATCAAAGGGGTTTTCTGGGATATAACATTGACGGCTTATCCTTAGGCTAGACCAACAATGTGTGATTGATGGATATCCGTCCCAAGGACCTCCACCAATCAGCAGAACAAGTGTTTATCCAGGCACAGTGGCTCATCCGTACGTGTTGCTGTGCCTGGTACTGCAGCTTTGCTCCATTCAGCTTAGATCTCTGGGGCATCGTGCCTCCTTTGTTCTGCTGATCATGGGGATCCTGGGTATTGGCCGCCACTGATCACACATTGATGGCATATTTTCTGTATATTCCCCGTAAGCCCCTTTAATCACATTGGTATTAATGTTATGTTTTAATACTTAGAAGGCCACTCAGATAAGCAATAGTCCCTTGGAAGACTCATCGGGATCTGAGGAGGAGTTAAGCTCCCGGTCGAGTTCTCGGACTTCTGAGTCAGACTGTAGGAATCAGAGTGAAGCAGGAAGTCCCCGGGCTTTGAAAAGAGGCAAGTGCACGATCATTGAGATTTCTTAGAGGATTAATGTTAGCATTAAAAATTCACTTTATAATCAGAATATATGTATTGCGTTTGTATGTGTTTTTTTTTTTTTGCATATTGTTATACGCTCCTATTTATCACATGCTTTCCTACCCCCATACCCTTCAGACATATTCATCTCTCAATGCAGGGCTGGATGGCCACCTTATAATGTATCTGTAGTAGCGTCGGATGTTTTCGGCTTAAAGAGAACCTTTCACCTCCCCATACTTGTGCAGCTGAATGCAGCATGTAATGGGCAGGGCTGCACAAACCCTGGGGAACTTTACATTTTTTTCCTACCCTCCTCTGTTATTTAGATATTGGTGCCGTTATATTTGGCGCCCGATATTTAAATAACCCCCTGAACTGTCAATGGGGCATGTAATGGCAAGGGGGTGTGTTACTATGGCTGTGACACTGTCCAATCAGATACAGACAGTGTTACAGCAGCGAGGATAGAGGAGAGAGTGTGCGCGTGCGCAGGCTCTCACTCTTCAGCTGTCAAGATCAGTCTTCTGCCGAACTGTCAAGGGGTCGTGTCACTGATAAATCTCCCCCAATGACTTTGACGGCTCAATCCTAGAAGTATATAGATCAAGTGATATTAATATCAAGTATATTAAGTATTAATAAAGACAAATAGGTTATTTGTGCATTAAGCTAAAAAGGTGGTTGCAAATGATCTGGTCTGAAGTCAGCATCAGAAAGATTTGTTGTCTTTTGGTCTCATAGGCTCTGTTGTGGCAAGGCCCCTTTATCATGTCAGGACGTGAGCCCATTTGGTCCTCTGGTGGATCAGGGCATCCTTGACTTTATTGATACATAGCTTATCATATATTTCATGTTATATTAAAAATCCATGGCAACCGCTCATTATTAATATCTTACAAATCCCGGCCTGTGCTTCATTTGATTCAGATCTTGGGTAACTCATTTAGGGCACACGGTAGTTTGGTTACATGACATTGTAAAGTATTAATAACTTAAGGAGACGTATTCGCCGTATCGATGCTACATGTGGCTCTAATCATGAACACAACCTTGAAACCAAGTCAGATAACTTATTTGTTCAGATTCAATATTTGGAACAGATGTTTTATTCCTGGTTTTGAGACGTAAATGGACAACAGCTGGAAAAATGTTACTGACAAAGTGAAGAAAAATTGTATATATTTTCAATTACGTAATGTCCTCATAAAACTGTTTTGCAGTCTCCTGGTAGTTTGGTATACGTTCTCCAGTGGTGACCCTACAATTCAAGCTGGGTGTACAAAATTAGAAAAACGTGGCTGCTTTCTTCCAGAAAAAGCACCACATATGTACAAGGGTTGTGTCTGGAATTGCAGCTTAACTGCATTGAAATTAATAAGGGTGAGCTGCAATACCACACGCAACCTGTTGATTGGTGTGGCACTGTTTATGGAAGAAAGCAGCCAGGTTTTTCTAATCCAATCAGGGGAGTACATACCCTATGTGCAATCTGTGCAGCTACACATGGGCCCCGTAGGTAGAGGGGCCCAAAGATATCTTAAAAACAGCTCTTTACTATCTATTAGATTACAAGTAAGGGCCTGAGCTAATAAATTTCATGGCTCCCAATTATTGGTGAATTGTTAGAGATACATAAAGGGGGTGCTTCATGATGAGAAATTGGAGGGCAAGGGGCCCATATACTGTTTTGCTGTCTGTGTCTGCCCCTAAATCTTGTACAATCACTTCAATTATATAATTAAGTATTGGACTAGCACAGAGCAGGGCAGTGGGGAAGAGCATAACGGGCATGCCAAGTGCAATAAGTAACTTATTACTATTATGGGGGCAGAGGGGCATCTGAAAAAGTCTGCATGCAAACATTTGTAACAGTCTCCCTATTCCTTTTTCCCTGGTAGACCACCTTACTCCTCAAAAAGACATAAGATTCTAGCAAAAGTTTCATCAATACTGGGCTCGTGTATATAAAAAAGCAGTGGTGTAGAAATCGGAGGTGCAGAAGTGGCCAGCAGAACTGGGCATCTGACAGGCTCCTCTGCTTTATGAGAATTCGGCAGTACTGTAAAGCCTCGTTCACATCAGTCACCCTTCCGTACATGGGTTCCGTTAGACCTTTCTGTCGGAGGAACCCATGAACGGAAAGACAAACGGAAACCATAGCTTTAGTTTGCATTACCATTGATTTTAATGGTAATGCTTCTGTTTTAAATGGTTTACATTTGTCTCTGTTCCGTAAGGTTTCCGTTCTTTTAGCAGAAACAATAGACTATTGTTCTCCATAATAAAATGGAAACCTTACAGAACGGATACAAACAAAACATTGATATCAATGGTAATGCAAACCGAAGCTATGGTTTGCGTTTTTCATTCCTTTGATGGGTTCCTCTGACAGAACGTTCTAACAGAACCCATGTACGGAAGGGTGACACTGATCTGATCGAGGCCTTACAGTACTGCCCACTTCTCATAAAGTAGAGGAGCCTGTCAGATGCCCAGTTCTGACGGCCACTTTTGCACCTCCTATTTTCACACCACTGCTTTTTTATATACGTGAGCCCACTAGTAGTGCAGAGGCGTAGCTAGGTTCTCCAGCACCCGGGGCAAAGATTCAGTTTGGCGCCCCCCCCCCCCACCAACCTCTTTCCCGACATCTCCTTCCCCCTCGCCATGTTTGTTTTCTCTACCAATCGACGTGTCATTTATTTTTATGAAACGGGAGCATAAAAACATTTGTACATTTTACAAGCAATATGGTTCTATACACAACACCAGAACCAAGCTCAGTACATATATACAATACCAGCACAAATACAGCTCAATTTAGTGCAACCCCTGCCGTATAGGTGTGTACGGCGTAAAACTACAGCTCCCAGCATGGCCCAAACAATGATAAGGATATGCTGGGAGTTGCTGTTTCACAAAAAATAAATCCTATCCTAATCATACCACCCATCATCTCGCTGCAGATCATACAGTGACTACAGTGCTGATTAGAGGCAGAATAAACATTTACATTAAGTGACTCACCGGTGACGTCTCAGATTCTAGTTCTTTTTCTCCATCCGGTCCAGACCTCTATGGTGGCTTCTCCCGGTCACAGCCCATTTCTGCAGTTTGCCGCTCACATGTCTTCGGCTTCTCACTTTTCCAACATTTCTGCACCTATAAATAAATATAAAGTTATCATTATACCACACACTATGCCCCTAAATATAATAGCGCCATACACTGCACCTCTAATTATAATAGCACCATACACCATGTCACACACACACACACACACACACACACACACACTGTGCCCCCTTTAGATAGTGCCTGCCATAGAGCCCCCTGTAGATAGTGCCCCCATATAGACCACCCCTGTATATAGTGTCCCACAAATAACTCCCCCTATAGTGCTCTACAGATAGCCCACCCCTGTATATAGCCCCCTGTAGATATAGCCCACCCCTGTATATAGTACTCTACAGATAGCCCAACCATGTATGTAGCCCCCCTGTAGATATAGCCCACCCCTGTATATAGTGCTCCACATATAGTCCACCCCTGTATATAGTGTTTCACAGATAGCCCACCCCTGTATATAGCCCCCCTTGTACATATAGTTCACCCCTGTATATAGTGCTCCACTAGATAGTCCACCCCTTTATATAGTGCTCCACAGATA
The DNA here is from genome assembly GCF_050947455.1 of Rhinoderma darwinii. Lineage (NCBI taxonomy): Eukaryota > Metazoa > Chordata > Amphibia > Anura > Rhinodermatidae > Rhinoderma > Rhinoderma darwinii. The sequence goes on along the minus strand of NC_134690.1, from coordinate 383,087,389 downwards.
GCCCACCCTTGTATATAGTATATACAGGGGTGGGCTATCTGTGGAGCACTATATACAGGGGTGGACTATATGTACAAGGGGGCTATAAACAGTGGTGGGCTTTCTGTGGACCACTATAGGGGGAGCTATTTGTGGGATACTATATGCAGGGGTGGGCTATATCTACAGGGGGACTATATACAGGGGTTGGCTATATCTACAGGGGGACTATATCTACAGGGGGACCATATCTACAGGGGGACCATATCTACAGGGGTGGGCTATATCTACAGGGGTGGGCTATATCTACAGGGGTGGGCTATATCTACAGGGGTGGGCTATATCTACAGGGGTGGGCTATATCTACAGGGGGGGCTATATACAGGGGTGGGCTATATCTACAGGGGGGCTATATCTACAGGGGTGGGCTATATCTACATGGGTGGGCTATATCTACAGGGGTGGGCTATATCTACAGGGGTGGGCTATATCTACAGGGGTGGGCTATATCTACAGGGGTGGGCTATATACAGGGGTGGGCTATATCTAGGGGTGGGCTATATCTACAGGGGTGGGCTATATCTACAGGGGTGGGCTATATCTACAGGGGTGGGCTATATCTACAGGGGTGGGCTATATACAGGGGTGGGCTATATCTACAGGGGTGGGCTATATCTACAGGGGTGGGCTATATCTACAGGGGTGGGCTATATCTACAGGAGGGGCTATATCTACAGGAGGGGCTATATCTACAGGGCTGGGCTATATACAGGGGTGGGCTATATCTACAGGGGTGGGCTATATCTACAGGGGGACTATATCTACAGGGGTGGGCTATATACAGGGGTGGGCTATATACAGGGGTGGGCTATATCTACAGGGGTGGGCTATATACAGGGGTGGGCTATATCTACAGGGGTGGGCTATATCTACAGGGGGACTATATCTACAGGGGTGGGCTATATACAGGGGTGGGCTATATACAGGGGTGGGCTATATCTACAGGGGTGGGCTATATCTACAGGGGTGGGCTATATCTACAGGGGTGGGCTATATCTACAGGGATGGGCTATATCTACAGGGGTGGGCTATATCTACAGGGATGGGCTATATCTACAGGGGTGGGCTATATCTACAGGGGGCTATATACTATATAGCCCCCCTGTAGCTATAGCCCACCCCTGTATATGGTGCTCCATAGATAGCCCACCCCAGTATATAGCCCCCCTGTATATATAGTCCCCCTGTATATAGCCCACCCCCGTAGATATAGTCCACCTGTATATAGCCTACCCCCTGTAGATATAGTCCATCTGTATATAGCCCACCCCCTGTAGATATAGCCCACCCCAGTATATAGCCCCCCTGTACATATAGTCCCCCTGTATATAGCCCACCCCCTGTAGATATAGTCCACCTGTATATAGCCCACCCCCTGTAGATATGGTCCCCCTGTAGATAGCCCACCCCATGTAGATATAGTCCACCTGTATATAGCCCACCCCATGTAGATATAGCCCCCCTGTAGATATAGCCCCCCTGTAGATATAGTCCCCCTGTAGATATAGCCCCCCTGTACATATAGCCCCCCTGTAGATATAGTCCCCCTGTAGATATAGTCCCCCCGCAGATACAGACACACACGTCTATTACAGTTAAAAAAAAAATATTCAAACTCACCTTATTCCCGCTCCCACGCCGTCCGGCAGCCATGGAGACCTGCGCTCTTCTGCGCAGGTCTCCAGGGGGTTGAACACAGCGTCTATGAAAGGCGCTGATTGGCTGGGCAGGATGACTTTCCCTGTCAGTCAGTCAGCGTCTTTCATCGACGGAAGCTTCACTGGTACAAAAGGTACCAGTTGCTTCATTCGTGGAAAGGCGCTGAATGGCCGGGCACGGAACGTGCCCGGTCATTCATTGCTTCTAATTGTACCTGTGTCCTTGCGACACAGGTACAATTATAGTGCAGGAGGAGGTGGCGCTTGCGCCCCCCTCTAAGCTGCGCCCAGGGCACGTGCCCCGCCTGCCCCCCCCTAGCTACGCCCCTGAGTAGTGAAACTTTTCCCAGAATCTAATCTATTTTTGAGGAGCAAGGTGGTATACCAGGGAAAAAGGAATAAAAATAGATACAAATATGTTACTTGCACAGTGACGTAATCATGTTAGACAGAGCTTTGCATTTTGGGAGCAGTGTTAGGCCCCATGCACACGACCATAATTTTCATCCCTAATTACGGGATCTGTAATTATGGATGAAATTGCGGACCCATTAATTTCTATTGGCCACGGGCACCTTTCCGTATATTTCCGGATGTGAGTTTAGGCAGTAGAAATGATCCGCAAAATATATAACGTCCTATTCTTGTCCACAATTGCGTCATGGACTCGCCCATAGAAGTCTATGGGCGCTTCTGCAATCGCGGACGGATACGGGTGTGTATCTGTAGCCGTCGGATCCGTATTTGCAGACAATAAAAACTATTACGGTCGTGTGCAAATCACGGCATACCCTACAATATGCTATAGCTTGCTCTGGTAGAAAATTCCCTTTAGGCCGGATTCACACGATCATGTGCGTTTTGCGCGCGCAAAAAACGCGGCGTTTTGCGCGCACAAAAGGTATTTAACAGCTCCGTGTGTCAGCCCCGTATGATGCGCGGCTGCGTGATTTTCACGCAGCCGCCATCATTATGACACTCCGTTTGGATGTTTGTAAACAGAAAAGCATGTGGTGCTTTTCTGTTTTCATTCATAGTTTGACAGCTGTTGCGCGAAGCACGCGCGTCCCACGGAAGTGCTTCCGTGTGGTGCGCGTGTTTTTCTCGCACCCATTGACTTCAATGGGTGCGTGATGCGCGAAATACGCACAAAGAACGGACATGTCGTGAGTTTTACGCAGCGGACTCACGCTGCGTAAAAATCGTGGAACTGTCTGCACGGCCACATAGACTAATATAGGTCAGTGCGACGCGCGTGAAAATCATGCGCGTTGTACAGACGTATTTAACGGTCGTCTGAATAAGCCCTTAATGTGAAATGTTTTATCATCTGGTCTGAGTGAAGAATTAATAAGAACGTCTTCTCTCTGCAGGCATCTCGTTTTCTTCCATGACATCAGACAGTGACTATGCCATCCCTCCCGATGCTTATTCTATTGACAGCGAATTCTCAGAACCAGAACAGAAGCTTCCAAAAACCTCTTCAAGTGACAATGGGAAAAATGTAAGCCACATGGGCCGGAATACTGATCTCCTGCTTTTAATCAGCATATTTTCCAACATGTGTACTGAATTATTAACACAACTGAAGTAATATTGGGAAAATACAGAAAAAAAATGATCATTGTACTCATCGATGTGGAATGACTATTTATTTCATGAACTAGAGTAAATGTAAGCACAGTGGCGTAACTATAGGGGTGGCAGCATTCGCAATTGCGACCGGGCTCCGAAGCCAGTGGGCCCGCGGCCCCCCCCGCACCACATCAATGAAAAGTTACTACAGTAACTTGGGCCTATCTAATAAACTACATGGCCCCTGTTACTATAGTAACTGACAGTACTTACCCTCCTCTTTCCGGTGGGAAGCGGAGGTCCTGACGTCACAGCTCTGCGCACAACATCCCGACCCTGGATGGAGTCAGGACCTCCGCTGCGGCCGAAGATGATGGTAAGTTTAATACCACTGTCTGCTGGAGCTGATAGGTCAAGGTTCAACTCCCGGGACCCCCGCCAATCAGCTGTTTTAAAGGGGGTGCAGCGCTCGTACGAGCGCTACTTCCCCTTTATTCCGGTCACTTTCTCACACTGTGAATCGCCAACACGGACTTGTCAGCGATTTACAGTGTGAGCAAGAAAGGGAAATGAAGGGGAAGTAGCGCTCGTCCAAGCGCTTCACCGTCTTCAAAACAGCTGATTGGTGGGGGGTCCCTGTGAGTCGGACCCCGACCTATCAGCTATTGCTGGCCTATCCTGCAGATAGAACATCAATGTTTAGGGACTGGACAACCCCTTTAAGATTACCATGTTCAGCTGAGATACAGGGTCCAACAAACAGTATCACACATGCACATGGGCCCTGTATCTAAGCCTACCATATGTGTTAGGCTGTGTTCACATCACCGTTGCCCTTCCGCTGAGGGGTTCCGTAGGAGGTTTCTGTCAGGTAACCCCTCAACGGAAAGGCAAACTGAAACCTCAGCTTCCGTTTATCTCACCATTGATCTCAATGGTGACGGAAACGTTGCTAAAGTTTTCAGTTTGTCACCGTTGTGACAGGGCTCCGCTGTACTTGACGGAACCAATAGCGCAGTCGACTGCGCTATTGATGGCGTCAAAACAATGGTGATGTAAACAGGCGCTTACTAATGTTTTTTTTTGTGTTTGTGTTTTTTTACAGGTTCGGTTGTTGGACTACGTCGGATTCGAGGGCTACTTCGATGACGGCTTTTTTTTATTATCAATAAAATGTTTAACGAGGGTGGTGTTTTTTTAAAACTTTATTGCTACCACCTTAGTAATGGCGGCTGACTGATTGACAGCGTCCATTACTAAAATGGGGCTTAGTGTTAGCCAGTGAAAAGGCTAACAGTAACCCCCTTCCCACCATGGTAATGCTAGGCTGCTGCTGCTGCTATGTTGTATCTGGCTGGTTAAGAAAAATGGGGGGGGCCCCACGTCATTTAAAAAAATAAAAAAATAAATAATTGGAAAGAACGATGTAGGGTTCCCCCATTTTTATAACCAGTCAGATACAACAGAGCAGCAGCAGCAGCCTAGCATTACCAGGGTGGGAAAGGCCACTGTTTCTGGGCTTTCCCAGCCTAATAATACCAGCTTGCGGCCGCCCCAATGCCCGACCATTGCTACAGATGGTCAGGTACTGGATCATACCCGGCTCTTCAAGGCACCCCTGGTGGCGTTGGGTACCTGGGTAATAATGGGGGTTAGTGCTAGCCTTTTCACCAACTAACACTAAGCACTGCCTTAGTAATGGACGTTGTCAATCAGCCAGAGGCCATTACTAAGATGGAGGTAATGAAGTTTAAAAAAATACAAAGACATAGAAAAAATATGTTATTGAAATAAAAATCCCACACACAACCTTCATTATCCATTTTATGGAGAATTTCAAACACGCCGGTATCGAAGTAGTCCACAAATCCGAAGTAGTCCAACAACCGAACTTGTAAAAAAACACAAACACACAAAAATAATTAGTAACACATAAAAAGAGCAAAATAGTTCTTATACTTACCTTTCCTGGGACCAGCGCTGGAGCCCCAATGTCAGTGAGCTGGTCCCTATATCTAATCCTATCAAGTGTGATACTGTCTGCTGAGTCACTGTATCTAGTCCTATCCATAGCTATAGGTTCAGAGTGCTATAGATATGCTGTCTCCTATATATATATATATATATATATATATATATATATATATATATATATATACACATACACGCACACACATTTTTTGGAGGGTATATGTATTGGGGCTATTTCTCCTGATGTTTAAAGATCTCAGTGACGCCCCTGGCTGCTAGTGCTGCATCGTTGCTGAAAGCTGCGGGCCGTCGGCCATAAGAAGAAGTTTGTGGGGGCCCCAAGAAGAACTTTTGCATCTGGGCCTGTGAGCCGTTAGCTACGCCGCTGTGTAAGCATATACGTTTCCAGGACATTTATCCATTTCTTATTTATCTGTTTCTGGGACATCTGAATGGCAACCAATATGGCCACCTTGACAGCTCTCACAGCAAGTACCTCCTAACACTCTTATTATAGTCCTGAAGATCAAATCTGCCTATTTATACAGCTGTGTTCAAACATGGGATACAGGGCTGACCTTACGTTAGATGATGCCCTGTGTGGTACCTTCTGTTGCCACCCCATCCTCCATATGATGTACTGTCATATAGTATACAAATACCCATACCAAATATTGTCTAAGTATAAGTGCCATACAAGATGGCGCCCAAACAACAGTGTCATACATTGGCCAAATAACGTTTCCATACAGTTGCCTATATAACAATGCTTTACAATGATACCTCCTCCATACACTGCAAAAATAATAAACTAAACAGTGCCAAAAGTAAATACCACCATAGAGTGCTCAAATAATACCAACACACAGTGACCAAATAACAGCTCCATACATAATCTAATATCAGAGCACAACAATGTCTAAATAATATTGCTATACAATTAATAATAGTGGTAGTCAGAAGTATCGGGTGCAAGGCCATCTGAGATGCCCCCTTCAGTACACCCCTTAGGCCAGCCCTGATGGGATAAATCACTTCATACACAAGTGGATTTGCTAGGAAAGGCAGATATAACAATTTAACGGTTAAATGGTTTGTCCAGTCATAAGAAATTGATGTCATATCCTCAGGATATGCCATCAATATCTGATCTGTGGGGTCCGACTACCCGCACCACTACTGATCAGCTGTTTTGAAGGAGCCATACGAGCGCTGCTTCCCCTTCATTACTGTCACTGCTCGTACTGTGAAATCCCGACATACTTGTAGAGGTGGTTCACAGTATTACAGCCATCTCCCATTCTCTTGGATGGAAGAAGGCTGTAATACTGTGAACCACCGCTACAAGTATGTTGGCGATTCACAGTACGAGCAGATAAGAAATGAAGGACAAGCTCCTTCAAAACAGCTGATCGGCGGGGGTGCTGCAAATCGGACCCTCACCGATCAGATATTAATGGTCTATGCTGAGGATAGTCCATCAATTTCTTATGACTGGACAACTCCTTTTAAAAGCTTTTATAATTTTGACATCATAATTGTAATGTCAGGATAGGGAGACAGACAGGTGAGCCCTAATCTACCCGCCACTCAGTCCCTGTCTACTTGCACAGCCCGTCCTAGGCGACGGCGTACAACTGGGCGACAGTCCCTACGCTCAATATGTGCACGACAGACAAAACAAGACAAGGGTACACAGAAGCAAAGGGAAGTAGGGCAGTTGCCCACGGCAACACCGTGAGCAACAGAGTAGTGGACGAGCCGAGTCAAACCAGGAGAGTACGTGGTAACAAATGCAGAGCAGGAGAATAGTCAGTCAAGCCAGGGTCAATATGAAGCACAGGTCAATGGTAACAGCAGAAACAGCAGAGCCAGGAAACAAGAGAATCACAGGCAAACGACAAGCAGCAAATGAAGGTATACATAGACCAAGGGCGGGAGCTAGAACCGTCTGGCCAGGCTGCGATAGGCTCTCCCACTCCTCAGCCTACCAGCCTGAGTGGTAGCAGATCGAGTTACTCTAGCAGACCTAGGAACAGATGCAGGCTGATTAACCACGGGCGTCGACACAGAAGCTGTGTCAGCCAAATCCTTTACAATAATAGTTATTTTTGGGACAACCCCTGTGGTTCCAATAGTGGAGGAAATGGAGGTAGGTTTATGATAGCCTTTCATTATGAATTATTATTATTTTCTTCATGTGCTGGAGAGTATGTGTAATGGAAAGTTAGGTTTTATGATTTCCTGTTAAAAATGTAATTGTTACTAAGGTAAGCAGGAATAAACTAAGAATAACAGTAGCATTTTCACACGTGAAGGGTGGAGAAGGATGGAGTCACCTGTTTTTCTGATAAGCAGACACATTTCTATAAAATAACACATTAGATGAGTATATAAAACTATTCTTGTGTATTCACATTCATATATAGAACAAACAAGTCCCCAAGAGAAATATTTAACTTGCATGGCCTGCGGGATCATCTGTGTGTCATCACATTATCTTGTCTGTTGTTGTACTATGTGCTGACCTCTGTGGTTTGCTGTGCTAAACAATATCACCAGTATAAAGGTTAACTGGAGACTGCCATCGCTTCTGTCCCTGTATTTGTAGTCTCTTATAATAAATTTCCAGTATTCTTTACCAAATGCACACAAACCCCAACAGGTTTCTGGCATGTGGCTGAAAGGTGCGGAAAAGTGGATTATTGTGTAAAATCCAAAAATACAGCGCATGTGGTCCAGTGCATGCCAGATTTTAAGGATGTTAGCTTTGAGTACTAAGAACATATAACCGAAAAGTCTACTTTTTTCCCCACTGTGGGACAGTTCTAAATCAGTTTTCTTTTAGGGGATAAAATTCTGTCCTGGTCATGTGATGATCACACAGGTGCACGGTTCGTTACAGTTACAGTATGTGTATCAGAGTAGTGCATTGTAGCGATCCCAGCCCCTGTGTATCATCACATGACCAGGACAGAATTTTCTCCACTGGAAGTAAACAATTAAGGTTCCTAATGCATGACAGCAAGCAGAGCTCTAAAAACCATGTGGAATGAATACAGAAAGTATATTGGAAAATTCTATAACTTTTTATTATTCAAAGAAAAAAAGTTGGTAACAACTTTGCAACCATTGTATGAAATTCTAAATGGTTGTTATTTTTGAGATCGCCGCAAAGTCGTCTTATTACAACTTGCAGGCAGCCCGTGTCACCTTGGGCTTCTATGTTGCTCTAACTCTGGTTCCAATGACCAGCGGGAGGTCCGCTCGTTGCGTTCGTAATACGGGCGCAAAAAAGCACCCATATTACACTCATGTGAAAGCGGCCTTAAAGGGTTTTTTCCCAGAATGCTAGTTTTACAGAATGTTCCAGAAATGTCTAATAGGTGGGGGTCCCACCTCTCCCTTTTGCCTTTTGTAAGAACAAGGTCCCTAGACCTCCCCGTTCCGCCACATCCAGGCAGAGATAGAATGAAGAGGTGGCTGAAATTGTGCGGTGCTGTCTCAATTCTATTCTATGGGACTTACCAAAACAGCCGAGCCGAGTTTGCTGTGGATATGCCATAAATGGTGGGAAAAGTTACAGCTGACAAAGAATTTTTGGTTGCCTCCTGATATGATAAGTGGGAGATTATATTCACTGTGGTTACAGTATCACTTTTTTTTTTTATTCAATGTAATGATATGTATTTTAGGAGCTATTGGAGAAATCTGGATACTTGTTAAAAATGGGAGGAAAATTAAAAACATGGAAGAGAAGATGGTTTGTACTTAAAGGTGGTGAACTGCTGTACTACAAATCTCCAGTAAGTGACAGGCTTTTATATTATTTGAATATCTTTTTGTATGCAGTGTTTCTGAAAATAATGTTTCATTAAATTGAAGTTTTTATATGTTTTTGCTAATGTTTTGCAAATTTTTGGCATTTTTTTTAGAGTGTGTATGTTGCACTATGTGAATGTTCCCCTTTTAAAACTACGCTTGAATAATTTTTCAAGTATATCTTTATAGCGCTCAGGAGCTTCAAGTAAGTTCTCTGCATAGACATAGATGTAAAACATAATATGCTGGATACCTGCAACCACCACTAGAGGGAGCCCAGGAGCTTACTGCATACTGTTTTAAAATTGAGTTCAATGTATAACAGTAATAATAATAATAATAATCTTTATTTATATAGCGCCAACATATTACGCAGCACTTTACAATTTAGAGGGGACATGAAACAAACAATATCAGACATTACATAGTGACAAAGTTCATTTACTATTCAAACCTGGGGAGTGAGGACCCTGCTCGCAAGAGCTTACAATCTATGAGGACATAAGGGAGACACAAAGTGTAACAGTGTTTGTTCTGTACAATGGTCCGGCCATTTTTATACACATGCGGTGGTAACATAAAGCTGCATGAGCCGGTCACCAGCCAGTATCCGTGTATGACGGACATGAAGAGAAGGAGTGTGAGGGAATCTTATTCTGATGACTAATCTAAAAGGAGGGCCATGGAAAGGAGTCAGATTAGGGAATGTTATAGGCCTGTCTAAATAGATGTGTTTTCAGGGCACGTTTAAAACTGTGGATATTGGGAATTAATCTGATTGTCTGGGGTTGCACATTCCAGAGGACTGGTGCAGCACGAGAGAAATCCTGGAGACGATAGTGGGAGGTTCGGATTATGGAGGATTTTAATCTAAGGTCGTTGGCAGAACGTAGAGCCCGAGTAGGGTGGTAGACAGAGATGAGGGAGGAGATGTAAGGAGGTGCAGCACTGTGGAGAGCTTTGTGGGTGAGAGTAATAAGTTTGAATTTTATTCGGAAGGGGATGGGCAACCAGTGCAGTGACTGGCACAGATTAGAGGCGTTGGTGTAGCGGTTGGTCATAAAGATGAGCCTGGCTGCTGCATTGAGGATAGATTGGAGAGGGGAGAGTTTAGTGAGGGGAAGACCGACTAGTAATGAGTTACAGTAGTCAAGACGAGAGTGAATCAGAGCAACAATGAGAGTTTTGGCAGTTTCCTCCGTAAGAAAAGAGCGGATTCTGGAGATGTTTTTGAGGTGAAAATGACAGGAGAGTGAAAGTGATTGTATGTGAGGAGTAAAGGAAAGATCTGAGTCAAAAATAACCCCGAGACAGCGGGCGTGCTGCTTAGGAGTGATGATAGTGCCACACACAGAGATGGAGACATCAGGTTTAGGGAGGTTAGTAGATGGTGGGAACACAAGGAGCTCAGTTTTAGAAAGATTCAGTTTCAGATAGAGAGAGAGGACATGATGTTAGAGACAGCGGACAGACAATCACTGGTGTTCTGTATTAGAGCAGGGGTGATGTCACGGGAAGAGGTATATAATTGGGTGTCATCAGCGTAGAGATGGTACTGGAAGCCAAATCTGCTGATGGTTTGTCCAATAGGAGCTGTGTAGAGAGAAAAGAGCAGCGGACCTAGGACTGATCCCTGAGGAACCCCGATATCAAGGGGAAGAGGAGAAGAAGTGGAACCAGCAAATGACACACTGAACGAGCAATAGTATGCAATAAGTTCCGAAGCTCCCCCTAGTGGTGGCTGCAGCTGAAATGTTATATGTTATAAATCCATGTCTATGCAGCGAAATTGGGCTTCCAGGACTATAAAGTTATATTTAGAAATGAATAAGCACATCATTTGAACTTTTGGCGTAATGGAATAAAATGGTATAAAAGGGTAAACATTCACTTTAAGACTGTATTCACACATGGTGTTTTTGTCATGGTTTGTTCTGTGGATTGTACTGTGTTTTTTTGTAAAGATAGAATTTTTTTTAGAAATTTGTGCAAAAACAAAGTGGCAAAAACTTCTACAAAAATTTGTGAATATTGCTTTAAAATACATGACAGCTGGGGTCTGACCTTTATTAGCATAACTGTAGATAACTTACGATGTTTAATGATATGGTAGAGAACACTAAACTCTGAATCATACGTGTTTATGTAAAGTTCTGAACTTTGGATGAACAGTGGTTTATATTTGAAGTTATTCATCATTTATATCCGGCTCTGAGATAATTATACTTTTCCCAACAGAGTGATGTAATAAGAAAACCCCAGGGTCAAATTGAATTAAATTCCTCCAGTCACATAGTGAGAGGTGATGGGAAGCAGACCGTGCAGGTAATATAATAATCAAGTATAATGAATTAAATTGTTTAGCTTTCCCTGTAGATTTAATTCCCATTGGGCAGTGTGTCGTGTGATAACTGCCTTACATAGAAATGGAGCTGTTCACCAGACTTAGTTTTACCTTTTTTGTGCTCTGTTTGCTATCTAAACCATGTCAAAGGTAGGAAACATTTCTTTAAAGAGGATCTGTCACCTCTCCTGACATGTCTATTTTAGTAAATACTTGTATTCCCCATGAAATAATAATCCTGGAACAGATTTTCTTAGAACTGTGGGTTGTGTCATTCCTCTGTTATTCCTCCTAGAAATATATGAATAAATTGACAACAGGGTGTTACCAGTTGGGGGCGTGTCCTTACACAGTCTCACTCTGTCAGCACTGATTGGACAGTATCAGTCTGTGTAGTGACACACCCCCAACTGGTAACACCCTGTGGTCAATTTATTCATAAATTTCTAGGAGAAATAACAGAGGAACAGCATAGAGTTCTAAGAAAAGATGCTCCAGAATTGTCATATTATATAGAAAAGAAATATTTACCGTTATTATAAAACAGAAATGTCAGGAGAGGTGACAGGTCCTCTTTAAGCAAAACTTATTTTAATTGGCCATGTTCTATAACACTACATCCACTAGGGGCACTGTCCTATGCACCAAATCCGACCATGATTCTGCTCTCTGGCCCAAAAGTCAGCACCAAATAGTGTTTGATTTGGTACAGATTTTCAGAAGGATTTTCTGCTGTGGAGAACAGCAGAGGGGAAAAAACTAAATAAAATATACTCGCCTCCCATGGTCTCCTGTAGTTATGCGTCCAATGTGACCTTTGCAGCCTGTGATTGGTTTCAGCGATTACATGGGCCAAAACGTTAACCGAGGAGGCTGGCTGGACAGGGAAAAGCATTGTGAGCAGGGATGTGGAATTCCGCAGCGTATACGCCACATTTGACATACTCTTAGGTCAACTCTTGATGCACTTTAGAATATGTTATTTATTACCTAATTACTTTACACATTTATTTTCTCTATTAGTCCAGTAGTTTTGGTAGCCTTTATAAGATTACTGTCCTAAAAAATGGCTTTTACACACAGTGCTTATCCGCGTTACTCGTTTCTTTTTTAGCCATTTTTTGAGGTGGCTAAAACACAGCAGCCTGACAGTTAGGGTATGTGCACACGCTAGCTGGCTTTTACGTCTGAAAAGACAGACTGTTTTCAAGAGAAAACAGCTGCGTCATTTCAGACGTAAAAGTTCCTCCTCGCATTATGCGAGGCATCTTTGACGGCCGTAAGTTTGAGCTGTTCCTCATTGGAGTCAATGAGAAACGGCTCAAATTACGTTCAAAGAAGTGCCCTGCACTTCTTTGACGAGGCAGTCATATTACGCGTCGTCGTTTGACAGCTGTCAAACGACGACGCATAAATGACAGGTCATCGGCACAGTACGTCGGCAAACCCATTCAAATGAATGGGCAGATGTTTGCCGACGTATTGGAGACGTATTTTTAGACGTAAAACGAGGCATAATACGCCTCGTTTACGTCTGAAAATAGGTCGTGTGAACCCAGCCTTAGTTAAAAGTAAAATAGTAAAATAGTAAAATATATGTAAATGGATACATATACTGCATTTTATTTTCTTCGTACCATTTTAGTGACGCTTTGGGGTGAGTGGTGTTTTTATCAATACACCGCGTTCCAAATTATTATGCAAATGTTATTTTTCGCTGATTTTCCTAAATAGTCGATGCAAATGACAGTCCGTATAATCTTTAAGCCATCAACCGTTGGCGTATAATGCAAATTTTATTGAACAAATCTCCTAATGATAACAGATTTTTTTTTAGAAGTAAAAAACTCAAAATGCACTGTTTCAAATTATTATGCACAACAGAGATTAAAATATTTTAAAGGTTGTAAAGAGAACTAAAATGGTAATTTGTTGAATTTGCAGCATCAGGAGGTCATATTTACAGAAATCAAAAGATCTTTCAATAAAAAAAACTTAGCAGGCCAAGTTACATGTTAACATAGGACCCCTTCTTTGATATCACCTTCACAATTCTTGCATCCGTTGAATTTGTGAGTATTTGGACAGTTTCTGCTTGAATATCTTTGTAGGATGTCAGAATAGCCTCCCAGAGCTTCTGTTTTGATGTGAACTGCCTCCCACCCTCATAGATATTTTGCTTGAGGATGCTCCAAAGGTTCTCAATAGGGTTGAGGTCAGGGGAACATGGGGGCCACACCATGAGTTTCTCTCCTTTTATGCCCATAGCAGCCAATGACACAGAGGTATTCTTTGCAGCATGAGATGGTGCATTGTCATGCATGAAGATAATTTTGCTACGGAAGGCACGGTTCTTTTTGTACCATGGAAGAAAGTGGTCAGTCATAAACTCTACATACTTTGCAGAGGTCATTTTTACACCGTCAGGGACCCTAAAGGGGCCTACCAGCTCTCTCTCCGTGATTCCAGCCCAAAACATGACTCCGTCACCTCCTTGCTGACGTCGCAGCCTTGTTGGGACATGGTGGCCATTCACCAACCATCCACTACTCCATCCATTTGGACCATCCAGGGTTGCATGGCACTCATCAGTAAACAATACGGTTTGAAAATGAGTCTTCATGTATTTCTGAGCCCACTGCAACCGTTTCTGCTTGTAAGCATTGTTTAGGAGTGGCCGAATAATAGCTTTATGCACACTTGCAAACCTCTGGAGGATCCTACACCTTGAGGTTCGCGGGACTCCAGAGGCACCAGCGGCTTCAAATACCTGTTTGCTGCTTTGCAATGGCATTTTAGCAGGTGCTCTCCTAATCCTATTAATTTGTCTGGCAGAAACCTTCCTCATTATGCCTTAATCTGAATGAACCCGTCTGTGCTCTGAATCAGCCACAAATCTTTTCACAGTACGATGATCACGCTTAAGTTTTCTTGAAATATCCAATGTTTTCATACCTTGTCCAAGGTATTGCACTATTTCACGCTTTTCGGCAGCAGAGAGATCCTTTTTCTTTCCCATATTGCTTGAAACCTGTGGCCTGCTTAATAATGTGGAACGTCCTTCTTAAGTAGTTTTCCTTTGATTGGGCACACCTGGCAAAGTAATTATCACAGGTGTCTGAGATTGATTACAATGATCCAAAGAGCCCTAAGATACAATGACATCCATGAGTTTAATTGAAAATCTAATAATTAAATGTTTAAGACACTTAAATCCAATGTGCATAATAATTTGGAACACGGTGTAGGCAGCATGCTTCCTAATAGAACTTCAAAATTCACTGGAACAACAACCGCCAGTACAAAATTAAACAGATCGAACACAAAAAGGGCATAAAAACATTTGCTTGAAAATATTGCAGGAGATTTTTTATTACTGTCTAAGGCCCTATTCACATTGAGTTTTTTTGCAGGCAGAAAATTTTGCCTGGAAAAATCAGCTCCGTTTTTTTTAAGCGGTTTTGCACCACAGGTGTTTTTTACCGCGTTTTTGGCCACAATATTTGCCGCGTTTCTTGAGGTGTTGTGTTAAAAAAAAAAATAACAGCCAAAGGAAAAAACCACGGAAAAAAATCGTGTTTTTTCCGTCTCCCATTGACTTCAATGGGGTTTTTGAGGTGAAAAACGCCTCGGGGTAGGGCTTGTCGTTCCTTTTTCCCGCGGCTGTTTTTTTTCTCGCGGGAAAAAATGCCTCCACCTCCCATTGAAATCAATGGTAGGCAATTTCGGCTGTTTCTTGCCACGGTCTCTGCTGCAAAAACCACGTAAAAATACTCCATGTGAACAGAGCCTTAAAGTTAGATAGAATAAAACTACACCAGCTGCCCCAAACTTATCATGGTGGAGCACGCTGTATGATGAATTTGGTGCATCTTGCTAAACACGTTACATAATTATCTCTTCCTTATGCCACCTCTTGACTGGCATACCTTACAACAATATTTTGCACGCCGTTGATAAATCTGGCACATTTCACGAATCCTCTTGGCCATGCCTCTTTTCCAAGACACTTTTCAAAACTAGAAAGTTGCAAAAAGTGTCTAGAATACACAATAAAGTTGGCACATACCATGTACGCACCTTTTTTGGTGGACTGTGTGACGGAGGAATAAGGCCATGTTCACACGTTCAGGATTGTGTCAGGATTTAGGCACAGATTCCACCCCTAAATCCTGACAGAATCTGCTCACATTCTTCCGACAATGCATGTGAATGGAGTATTTTATACCGCATTCACACGCTCAGGAAAATATCCACGCGGCATAATAAA
This sequence comes from Rhinoderma darwinii, assembly GCF_050947455.1. Lineage (NCBI taxonomy): Eukaryota > Metazoa > Chordata > Amphibia > Anura > Rhinodermatidae > Rhinoderma > Rhinoderma darwinii. The sequence continues at coordinate 383,071,710 of NC_134690.1, read as the reverse complement.
CGCGCTGCGGATTTTAAATTCTGTAGCATGTTCAGTATTGCTAAAAAGCTGTGGATTAGCTGTATTGAATTACAATGGGGCTAACCCCTGTGCGGAAACACTGGCCAATCTGCAGCAGAAATCCGAGTGTCAGCTGCAGATTTCTGCCACGCATTTTCTGGTGATGTCACGTGCGAACATAGCCTGAAGGTGTGCTTTTTAATGGTAAAGTTTCCTAACAAACAGAAATACTCATAACTCAACAGTATATTTAATGTACCTTCATTGTTTAGTTGGTGACAGAGAAGCGGACGTATTACCTGACAGCAGATTCTCCGAATATCCTGGATGAGTGGGTCCGAGTCTTGCAGAATGTCCTTCGAGTCCAGGCAGCCAGCGTGCTCTTCACACAGCCCGATGTTAAGCCAACAGTAAAGGGGCTGCTAACAAAGGTGAAGTACATGAACCGGAAATGTGCCCATATAATATAATAGAATAGATGTCCTCGCATTGTATATTTTAATAGCGAAAGTAATCAAAATGCAACATTCTGGGTTGGAAAAAGAGCGTTTTATTAAAGTGGTGGTTTCATCAAGACAACACTTTTTTCAAATGAACCCAGCCTGGCGATCAGCTCCTGAGTGATCGGCTGCTGAACCCCCCCAGCAAATAGCTGATATGCCATTCTCTTCTCCTGCAGCAGCCACTACTGGGGAAATGTAGCATTACAAGTTGGACATTTATATAAATGGCTGTAAGGGGTGACTATGCTCTCTTACCCTTTTTTCGGTCATCCCAAAATGTGTGGGTCCTTGTCTTCCTCTCCTGGGATGCCACTGCAGTATGGTTCATATTGTTGTAGCTTCCAGGGGGGGCCAGAGTGATTGCAGCGACGGACTTGTTCAGAGTTATGGGCTCTTGAGTCGGAGGAGCGTCATTTTCGTCATGGCGATGGTGTTCTGCAGCGCCTTACATCATGAGGACGCGCTAACATAGAACTCCTGGCAGGTAGTATTAAAGGGCGACATAATCATTGAACCAAGACTGTACTTACTGGACAATTAACTTGCTGTTGTGCTAAGGTTTGTTCCCTCTGAACTAGTTGCTCTCTTAGAAGTGCGTAATCTAGATATTGACCAACGTCTGAGGGAGAGGTATTGCCTCGAATGGTAGTGGTTGGCGCCGCAAGGACCTGCGGCGGATCAGAAGGTGCCAGCTAGTTTCACTGATTCCTAAGATGCAACCGGGAGCCGAGGGCTTAGCTCTTACCCCCGGGTATTTCACGCAGTAGTGGATAGCTTCCATAGTGACTGGTGAAGGGGCTTCACTCTCCTTAACAGACAGGGTCATGTGGGTAACTCTCAGGAGGACTCCAGATGGATCAACATATCCAGAATCAGTCAGACTGGCTGCCTTTTCTATGGGAAACTTGGTGGTTTGTTACAATTGAAGTAAAGTTACTGAAAAGATGCAGATGTGTCGTATCCTTGATTTGCTAAAGCTCCCGCTCACATTGGCCGACCATGTAATACATGGAGGGCCAGGTCCACTAGAGCGAGAGCTGCTCTTGGCTCTCCTGGTTCATAGAGGAGGTCTTGGGTCATATGTCCTAGTGGGGTTTATGGACAGGGGTTGTCATCATAAGACATACCCTTTAAATAAAAAATGACAAATAAAACATCATGTCAAATATCTGACCATAGTCCCCTAGTTGTATCTGGCATGACAACATTTCTGGAGTGTTAAGATCCTTTTACACAGGCCAATTATCGGGCAAACGAGTGGTCACAGACGCAAACGCTCGTTCATCGGCTGATACAAGTTTATGTAGCCGAAAATATTATCGTTGTCGGCAGCGCATCTCCCAGGGAGATGTGGTGCCGAAATGATAGATGTATGGGGACGAGCGATCGCAGTAACAAGCGCTCGTCCCCATACATAGCTCCTTGTGAAAGGAATAAACGAGCGCCGATCAACGAGCTGTCTCATTGATCAGCGTTCATTTACACGTGTCGGCTGTGTAAGAGGATCCTTAGTTGTACTGCAGGGTGTTTGTATATAAATAAAGCCTAATAATTGTGTAGCAAATGGCTCACCACTATCAAGATCTCTGCTTATTGTCAGTGAATCAAAATATTTGTGTTAATATCCTGAATTTCAAAACCTACACAGACATAATACTTCTCACAGCTGTGAGGTGAATACAATCGTACAATTTTACTTACAATGATAGATAGTTACAGACTATCAGGACAGGAGAGATTTTTGTGCTGCTGATGTATTTAACTCGCAGAGCATTACACAGAATGAATGCAAATGTAGCAAATTCTCATTTGTGATATATATTACGTCCGAATGTGTTTTCTGTCTAGATATAAAAAAAAAATCATTCACTGACAGCGAACAGAGATTTAGAATTAAAACACAAAGTATATTAGGGAGGCCCACGATGCATTATTTTTTTAATCAAATTACTTATATTATTATTATATTTTTCAGGTTAAACATGGATATTCTAAAAGAGTTTGGTGTGCACTGGTGGGAAAAACACTCTATTATTTCCGCAGTCAGGAGGAGAAGGTAAGCATGTTTATATGGTGAAAAGAAGACTAGAACAACCCTTCACTGATTCATGGACAATACATGTGTATAATTGTTCATTCAGACTTCATCATTTCATAATCTATATTTTTGTGACTTGCTATATTGTTGATTGACGCTAGTTTTCACTAATTTATCTTCACGTGTAAAAGAACCCTAACAAGCAAAGCCAGCCCGCTAATATCTCAGCTCCACATAAGAGAAAATACATATAACATCTAAACACATGTACAAGAAACTTTTAGTACGAAAAGATCATGCAGATTAAATGGGTTGTCTTGTATTTTTAAATACCCTATTAGGCTCTGTTCACACTACCGTTTAGCGTCTCTGTCTGGTTTTCTGTTGACGGCAAGAATAGCACAGCATGCAGCGCTATACTTGTCATTAATGCTACTGAAATCTCAACCAAACCACAACGAACCCAATTACAAGTCAATAGAGTCTGTCAGACACCGTACAACAGATCTGGCAGAGTGTCATGGCTTCCATTGTGAACAGAAGCCACAATGCAAATTTGAACACAAGAGACGGGAACACCCACATGTTTGCGTTGTTATAGCAGTCCCCAAAAGTGCAAAAGTTTCATAAGATTAGATAGTCTTCGTTATAAAATTGTAAGTACACCTCCGGAGGGCAGTGGAGGTCTTTCCGGAATCCAGGGGAAATCAAGCAAAAAAACAATCTGAAAAATATAAGCACGGGGAGGGGGAAGCGACACATGACGCATGGAGTGCAGCCTCCCTGGTTAGCAGCATAGTGATGCATTGCGAGGCCGGCCCTTAGGGGAACCTGTCACATTAAATATGTCCTATCTGCACTGATCTCTACCTTGCTACGCCTCAATGAATGAAACCTATGCCAGCAAGGAGCTTGCGTAGATTTCCGCTATAATTTACACCAGTTTTGTGGTGAATTATAATTAATTTGTTGGCCGCTGTGGTCCGCCTTTCCACAAAAGTGGTGAGGGCGGCGCAAAAAGCCCAAAAGTCAATATTTGCAATGCAAATTGCGACTTTTGAGCCTTTTTGCGACTTTTCTATGCCAGAAAACTGGCGTAGAAAGATTAATTCCCCACTATGATTTCTTTAAAATGCTGCAGCTCTTTAAGAGTAAAACATAGTGCAGGAAGGGCACCTGTCGCTATCTCATGCTGCCCGTGGTAAGGTCAACATTAACCTGCTGACAGCTTCCCTTTAATGGAAAACCTAAGAGCCTCCAATATTTGGTAATGAGGTCAGAATGTTTGTTTAGGGTGAGACAGAAAAAGGATGAAGTCTAATATCCTGAGCCCATGCAGGTATCAGAATGTATAAGACTAATCAGGGGGTTCAAACAAAGATTAAATAGGAGGGGGGATGGGGACATCACTGCCTTGTGCCGCGATGAAGAGTGATTGGAGTGTTAAATCTGTTGAGAGTTTTAGAGGTTTTCACGTTTGACATCTCAGAATTTGATTGTTAATGACAATTACCCTTCAATGAAATTCCACTATAGAAACAAATAACACTGCCCCAACTTTGACTACATGTAGATAAATCATTGATGATATTTTTTCTTGTTTTTTTTTCCTTTTTATACAGTTTCCCCTGGGACAAATTAAGCTCTGGGAGGCAAAAGTAGAAGAAGTAGACCGCTCCTGTGACTCTGATGAGGACTATGAAACCAGCGGTCGCAGTCTCTTATCGACACATTATACCATTGTCATCCACCCGAAAGAACAGGATCCTACATACCTTCTCATTGGATCAAAACACGAGAAAGTAAGCGTGACTCTCCCTTACCAGATTTACTTTAACGGAGATGAGGGAATTTGTCGACCAATGGGGTAGAGCAACAGATAGGCAACCTGGCAAGGTTGGACAAATGATGGGGCCCAATACAGGAGGAAGGGCACACTGCTGCATTTAAAATAATGTTTAATAACATTAAAATCACAGGTGAAGTGAATGACATTGATTATCTCATTACAATGACGTTTGACAAGAGGGGGGGGGATATATTAGGCAGCAAGTGATCAGTCAGTTTTTGAAGCTGATGTATGCAATGGTTAGTGCCTATCAAAAGTGGAGCAAAGAAGTACAACCGGTGAACCAGCGACAGAATCATGGGCGCCCAAGACGCATTGATGCAAGCGGGGAGCGGAGATTAGCCCATCTGGTCCAATCCCACAGAAGAGCTACTGTAACACAAATTGCTGAAAAAGTTCTTGCTGGTTATGATTGACAGGTGTCAGAACACGCAGAGCATCGCTGCTTGTTGTATTTGAGGCTACATAGCCCCAAACCAGTCAGAATACCCATGCTAACCCCTCTCCACCGCCAAATGCGCCTGCAATGAGCACGTGAGCACCAGAACTGGACCATGGAAGAAGGTAGCCTGGTATGATGAATCTCATTTTCTACTTACATCATGTGGACGGCGGGTGCGTGTGCGTCACTTACCTGTGGAAGAGATGGTACCAGGATGCACTATGGGAAGACGACAAGCCGGCGGAGACAGTGTGATGCTCTGGACAATGTTCTGCTGGGAAACCTTGGGTCCTGGCATTCACGTGGATGTTATTTTGACACCTATGACCTACCAAAACATTATTGCAGACCAAGTACACACCTTCATCGTAACGGTATTCCCTAATGGCAGTGCCCTCTTTCAGAAGGATAATGCGTCCTGCCACACTGCAAAAATTGTTCAGGAATGGCTTGAGCAAGAGGAGAAAGAGTTCAAGGATTTGACAAGGTCTTCAGATTCCCCAGATCTCAATCCGATCAAACAAAGATGGATATCAGAATGCATAATTAAACAATGTTCTCCGCGGGTGTTCATGTTCTGGAGACTACTGAAAATGGCCTACGAAAGTAATAATATTGACATCCAATGTTCCAGCAAATTTTATCATAATTTGCCATGAGTTTAGTCCACCTGCGCTGGATTATGCGATATTACATTTGTCTGCATCACACACATACAGTATATAGAACTGTTTTAGTTAACAATGGTACAAATACAATTAATATTTATGATGTTTTATAGGATACCTGGCACTACCATTTAACCATGGCAGCAGGAGTGACAGGAGCAACTGTGGGTACGGAGTTTGAGCAGCTGGTTTGCAAACTTTTGAGCCTGGATGGAGACTCATGTAAGTAATGGGGTTTACTGTCAAAATGGAAATTCATCCACAATTTTCTACCCGGGCCTCTGAGCAGAAGGAGCGCCATTCAGACTCCCTGGTTAAAGGAGTTATCCCCATCAATGACATTCATTAGCTATCCTATAAATGTATGATCATGGGGGGCCCCACTAGTGGGAACCCCACTGATCACTAGAACAGGGTTCGGAGAGAGGAGGAGATTGAAAGTCTATGGAACTGACGGAAAGAGCCGAGTGCTGTACTCTGGTGTCTCAGTTAGTGTGCAAACTTAAAGCTTACTAAGTGGCCAGGGCTGCCATCAGGAATTTCTGGGCCCCATACTGCCAATGAGTCTGGGCCCCCGCCCCCCTCGTTATTAGGAGGGGGTGTGAAATGTAAAGGGGCGGGAGGTAGGGCACATTAAAAAGAAAACTCTTTGGAGGAGCAGGGCAGAGACAGGAGGTGGGTGTCGGAGGGCAAAGGGGAGAAACTAAGTGCCAGGGCTGGGAGAACTGAAGGTAGCAGTGGTAGCCAGGGGGGAGACGCAACCTCACAGGGGCTCTGTGGAGTGACAAGGAAGAGACAAGAGACAGCGGCTCTGTGGGGGGCAAAAAGGGAAAGTGAGTGTGTGTGTATGTGTGTGTGTGTGTATGTAGAATCTGTCTGGGTGTAGGAGGGCACTATAAACAAAAATCATTGCACTGAAGCCCTATACACAGCAGAGTCACTCACCAAAATGTAGTCCCTAAGATCTCCCACCGCCACGGGCATGTCAGGATGATGCTTTTGCATTCTCTTCACACGCTGCACACACGTTATCTGTGTGTAGCGCTATCTACAGGGGGCTGTGTGTGGCGCTATCTGCAGGGGTGGGTGAGGCGCTATCTACAGGGGGGGTGTGTGGCGCTATCTACAGGGTGGGTGTGGCGCTATCTACATGGGATTGTGTGGCGCTATCTACATGGGATTGTGTGGCGCTATCTACAGGGGGCAGTGTGTGACACTATCTACAGGGGAGTGTGTGTGTGGCGCTATCTACAGGGGGTATGTTCGGCGCTAACTACAGGGGAGTGTGTGGCACTCTCTACAGGGGATTCCAGTCCAGGAGGAGACCCTGACCTCACTGTCCATATATGGACAGTGACCTCAGGGGCTACCTCTAGGAGAGGAATCCCCGACCAGAGTGTCGGCAACTCTCTGGCCGGGGATTCCGCTCCTGGATGGGTGAATGGCAGAGCAGGAAGCTGATACTTTCCTGCTCTGCCATAGTATTCAATTGTATCTGCATCCTGTGGACGCTGATACAATTGAATATGGCAGTGGCTGAGACACGTCTGGGACAGTAATTTGCCGGGACTGCCTCTTTAGATTCAGGACAGTCCCTGCAAATTCAGGACTGTTGCTAACTATGCCTCCGGTATAAGCTTTCTCCCCCTACCCAGGTATACTCTCTCCTTCCTCTACCCCTCCCCATGTATAATTTCTCCCCTCCCTTCAGATATCATCACTTTTCACCCAATTATTACCCCCCCCCCATTGTATAATGCCTCCTCCAGTGGAGGGATGTCACGATACCAGAATTTGGACTTCGGTACCGATGCTTTGTGTAGTATTGCGATTTCGATAACAAAGCGATACTTTGCCAACAGTAATAAAAAAAAAAACAGTTCTTCCATTTCTGATGTGAGGCGCGAGGTGTGATGCTAAATGTAACCTCCATGTGCCTCACATTAATAGTAATTAACCCCATCATGTACCTCAATTATAAAGGGTTAATGTGTAAGGTACATGATGGGGTTAATTACTATTAATGTGAGGCACATGGAGGTTCAAAATTCATAATACCTCGTGCCTCACATTAATAAGTGAAAGAAGTTTTTATTTTATTCTTTACAACGTACACATCATAAATGATGCAAAAAAATTGTTGTGCAGGTTATTACGGCCGCGCCAATACTGAATGTGAATATTTTATGTATTGAGACTTATTTTAATGTGTTTTGTAAAAAAGGTGTATGTGTATTTTTTTTTAATTTAACATTACTTTATGTTTTTACTTTCTTTTTGAAACTTTAATGTACTGGTATATATATCTATATACGGATAGTACACAGGCAGTTGTTAGGACAGACCTGAGTATGCCCTAACAGGAAATATGGTAAGACAGCCCTGGGGTCCTTCATTGGACCTTGGGCTGTCTGCCCATATATGGTATGTCCCTCAATCGCGTCACAGGGATTCCTGTGACGTGATCCAAGGGGCATCCCCCCTTCTTATTTTCCCCTGAATGCTGCAGTCAGCTTTGATCGCAGCATTCAGGGGAATAGCGACAGAGATGAGAGGTTTCTTTGATCTCTGCCTTTATAGAGTGGGACTGCGGCTGTGTAATACAACCATTGCCCCGCCCCGCACGCGGTCAGCACGAGGTGATGCGGGCGGCGCTGCACTAATGAGCGGCGGTTCAGGCACTGAAGACAGAACATGTGGGGGTGTTTTGTAGTGCGCCCGCCATGTTCTGTTTTCAGTGCCGCCGCTCATTAGTGCAGCGCTGGCCGCATCACATAATCCTGGCGGCGCGCACATGTCAGGACTCCGGAGCAGGGCCGTGACTGTGTTACACAGCCGCAGCTCCGCTCTCATACATTCATGTATTACAATATTGAGCTGTGCGGCCGCACAGCTTAGTATCGAAATACATGAAATAACGGTATTGAACCGTTTGGGGGTGCACGGTATCGAAACCGTATCGAAGTTTTGATGCATCGTGCATCCCTACTCAAGTGCCATCCGCCCTCCATTATTATCTCCTTCCCACTCTAGCATCATTTCCCTCCCTACCCAATGCCATCTCACTGCCCCATTATCATCTCCCTGCCCCCATTATCATCTCCCTGCCCCCATTATCATCTCCCTGCCCCATTATCATCTCCCTGCCTCCATTATCATCTCCCTGCCCCCATTATCATCTCCCTGCCCCCATTATTATCTCCCTGCCCCCATTATCATCTCCCTGCCCCCATTATTATCTCCCTGCCCCATTATCATCTCCCTGCCCCCATTATCATCTCCCTGCCCCCATTATCATCTCCCTGCCCCCATTATCATCTCCCTGCCCCCATTATCATCTCCCTGCCCCCATTATCATCTCCCTGTCCCCATTATCATCTCCCTGTCCCCATTATCATCTCCCTGCCCCCATTATCATCTCCCTGCCCCATTATCATCTCCCTGCCCCATTATCATCTCCCTGCCCCCATTATCATCTCCCTGCCCCCATTATCATCTCACTGCCCCATTATCATCTCCCTGCCCCCATTATCATCTCCCTGCCCCCATTATCATCTCCCTGCCCCCATTATCATCTAACTCTACCCCCATTATCATCTCCCTGCCCCATTATCATCTCCCTGCCCCATTATCATCTCCCTGCCCCATTATCATCTCCCTGCCCCCATTATTATCTCCCTGCCTCATTATCATCTCCCTGCCCCCATTATCATCTCCCTGCCCCCATTATCATCTCCCTGCCCCCATTATCATCTCCCTGCCCCCATTATCATCTCCCTGCCCCCATTATTATCTCCCTGCCCCCATTATTATCTCCCTGCCCCCATTATCATCTAACTCTACCCCCTCCCCATAGAAAGCAAAAATCTTCCCCACGTCTGTATTAGTTCACACTGCAGCATAGGATTGTATCACTATCAGCTCCAGGACGGCTCTTTTCTCCTGTCCTGTGTAAACAGAGGGAGAAGACAGGTTTATTGTCACATGTTACACAGGACGGGAGATAAGAGCCGCAGAGCTGATACAATCCTATGCTGCGGTGTTAACATAATACAGAGGGGGGTAAGATATTTACTTTCTATGGGGGCAGGAGGAGATCTTTTCAGGAGGCTCCAGGCAGCAGCAGCCGGACACAGACATAACTTAGTACTCACTGTGTCTGAAGAAGAAGACGACGACTGCTGCTGCTGGACGTATCCTCCGAGGCTGAGCTCATAACTCCCGCTGCTGTGATGTCTCCACCCCTTGTCTCCTCCCCACACGCTGTCACGCTGTTGCGGAGGAGGAGGGGCAGGCACATGTCACTCTCCAGCGGGCCCTTACGGTTTTATTCTGATGTAATGAACGGGCCCCTGCTTCGTGATGGGACCTGTTCCTTTCACCGAAATGAAATCGTAAGAGTCACACTGCCGTGAGAATATTAATTCCAGCGGCAGAGTGCGGGCCCCTTTTTTTTTAATTTATGCCCGGGCCCCTCACTGCAGTACCCCCAGTCCCCCCCTGATGGCGGCCCTGTAAGTGGCACCCATATGGACAGTTGCCTTTCCACCAGCCTAGCCATCAGAATGACTACACTGGATCTCCATGCTCTTATGAAAACCTGGGTGGTCTCCTTCTGTATCAGAGAAGTGTATATTGGGTACTATGTCTTCTGCGCACAATACTTTTGTGTAAGGCCCCATGCATACGACCGTATTTTCATCTATCCGTAAATACTGTTTGTAAATACGGATCCGTAGTTATCCGTAACTCATCCATATATAGGGAATGGTGTCCGGAACTACGGTCCGTATTGCATCCGTACATACAGATCCGTAAAAAAAAAGAGGAAGGCTGCAAATTATGTCACCAACATGTTGCATAGCAACGCTTCCATAAATACGGACGGTTTACGGATGCACATCCGTAGCAGTCCGTATTTACGGAAGCACCCATAGGCTTCTATGGGAGAGTCCATGCCGTAATTACGGACAATAATAGGACATGTTCTATCACTTTTTCAGCATGGACACCCATCAGTAATAATACTGAAAGCTGACCGCGGCCAACGGAAATTAATGGGTCCGTAATTGCGGATGAAATATATGGTCGTGTGCATAGGGCCTATTTCAGAAAAAAATCTTCCTTACTTTTTCTTAATGTGTATTTTAACTAATGTCATATAGTTAAAGATTTCATTGCATATTTTAGGCACACAAGTGTGGAGACATCCAGCTCTGTGTCACAGCAAGGAAGCCATAACCTCACCGCTGACTACGCTACCGTCAGAGGCATTACAGACAGAAGCCATCAAATTATTTAAGGTAAAAAGAAGATCATGACGAGTGTTTTGAGATATTAAAAGCATCAGTTCATAATTCCCTTATACCTGACTATTATGTCAATTCAAGCATTTATTACTATGGCAGCAAGGTGGCACTGCTGTCTTACAGCGCTGGGGTCCTGGGTTCAAATCCCACCAAGGACAACATCTACATGGAGTTTGTATGTTCTCCCTGTGTTTGTGTGGGTCTCCTCAATGTTCTCTGGTTTCTTCCCACACCGCATACTGATGTATGGTCTTCTTATGATATTGGCCCCTAGTTTAAGTGAGATAGGGAATTTATCTTGTGAGGTAAATAGGAGCCATATACATCTCTATACAGGTAATGACAACAACGCTTTCTAAAACTCAACATGTGAAACTGAATTCATCATCTTTCCACCATCTCACTCAACCCCCTTACCAAAACTATCAGTCAACGGCTCCACACTTTCTCCACTCTCACCAGTCAGATGTCTCAAATAACCTCTCATTACGTCCTGTCTTTCAAACTGCACTTCCAAAGCCCTTACCACCTCATGCCCTTATTATCTCCCGCCTAGACTACTGCAACATCATTCTCTACGGCTTCACATCTAACACTCTTGCACCTCTCCAACCCACCCTCAATTCTGCTGCCAGGTTAGTGCACTTCTCCCCTCATTTCACCTCTGCTTCTCCCCTCGGCCAATCCCTTCACTGTCTACCCATTGTCCAGCAAATTCAGTTCAAAATATCAACAATGACATTTAAGGCTGTCACCCGCATACATCTCTGTCCTAATCTCATGAAATCTTCCCACACATAATCTCTGGTCCTCACAAGACCACCTTCTCTGCTCTCCTGTTGTCTGATCCTCACATCATCGTGCATCCTTCATACTCTGTAATTCTCTACCCCAACACGTCTCTCCCACCATCCAAACCTTCAAAATCCACCGGAAAACCCCCTCTTCTGAACAGCGTACAACCTACAATAACCCTGCTGCCACTACACTACCGGATGAGCAGCTTCTACCTTCATCTACTGTCTCCTTCCTCCTTCCCTTGTATCGTAAGCCCTTGTGGGCAAGGTCCTTTCTCCTTCTGTGCTAGTCTGTCATTCATTAGGTTCATGTTTATTGTACTTTTTTATTGTCATGTACTTCAACTCTTTTTTTATATGCACAGAACGCTGGAATTAATGGCACTTTAAAATAAATATGATGATTATTATTATTATTATTATTATTATTACTACTACCAGGCAGCTGAGATTAGGAAAACATTGCAAATAATTGATCCTGTTGGTTTCTGTGCCATACCCATTCGATTCTTGATGTGGGGTGTCCCCAGTGGAGTGATCCCCTTTATGACCTTGATATCGTCTAATAGGGCATTTGGACAGGGGTTTTTAAACGTTATACATGAACTTTTTTCCCCACTATTTTTACCTACGGAATAACTTTTACAGAATATGATACATTGGGTAGTTATAATTATTTTATGCTTTACTCAATTTTTATTTTTTATTTTTATTACTGCAATTTGAGCAGGAAATTTTATAAAAATATGATCCTGTTATTTTTGGATAGTTTATGAAATGTGTAATGTAATTAAAATAAATAACAGCTTTTAATATTTTAACCTCTTGCAAATGCTACTCCAGTCTGCACACAAGTCTGCTCTATCCAGGCCTTCTCTTAGGCGTGGGCCATGCGGGTAACATGAGAACGACAGACACTTATGTCATCGGCTCTGCACACCTACAGTGGAATATGCGGCAAAGCAAACATGAGAATTATCCAGCTGCAGCAAATCAACCGCATATGTGGAAGAATAACTCCTATACAGGATTGGCATGGCTCGGCATGCTGGGAGGTCAGAGAGCAGCGTACGGCATAAGAAATACCTGCACCTCATTCTATAATCTGTGCCTGGTGGAGACTGACACAGGGAAGGGATAAGTGGTTTCCCTTCCCATTGACCCTCAGTGTTTGGAATCCAGATAAGGAGCATTGTGCACTCTACCCCCCCCCCCCTCTAATATCTGGAAATTATGACTTTTAGGACTCACAGGATTATTTATCATGACAGGAACATGATCTACCCTTCTGACCTTGGCAAACTTTTAGGATACATTATCTTATTTCTGTGGGAAATGTAGAATATGTAATATTTCAAGTGAAATTAAAGGGATGTTATTATTGCATAATTAAAAGTTATACAATATTCCAATATACTTTCTGTATTAATTCCTAACGATTTTTAACCCCTTCCCGACATTTGATGTATCCATACGCCAAAGTCGGGTAGGGGAAGTATGGAACGGGCACACGAAGTTAGAAATCGTTAGAAAGAGGGGGGCAACCCCCTCTAATAGCTCATCGCGCCCCCCGCAACGCAATCGTGGGGGGGGGCGATGGTTGCTATGGCTGCCTGGGGGCCTGATGAAGGCCCCCAGGTCCGCCATCTTTGTGCCTCCGGCAGGGCTTGATAGTTGCCTGTCAAAATCACGATATACTGCAATACATTAGTATAGCAGTATATCGTGCAAGCAATCCAACGATCGCTGGTTGAAGTCCCCTAGGGGGGGGGACTAATAAAAAATAAAAAAATTAGTTAAATAAAGTTTTTTTTTATGTAAAAAAACCTTAAAAAATTAAAAGTTAAAAAAAACAACCTTTTCCCATTGTCCCCCTAGAGCATAGTAAAAAATTAAATAAATAAAGATAATTGGTTTTGCCGCGTCCGTAAAAGTCTGAAATATTACAATATATCATTACTTAACCCGCACGGTGAACGCCGTAAAAAAAAAAATTGTAAACGCCAGAATGTCTATTTTTTGGTCACCTCATCTCCCACAAAAAATGTAACAAAAAGTGATCAAAACTTCGCATGTACACCAAAATGGTATTATTAAAAACTACGGCTTATCCCGCAAAAAATAAGCCCTCATACCACTTAATCGACGGAAAAATAAAGAAGTTACGGCTCTCGGAACTTGGCGGCACAGATTTTTACTTGTAAAAGTAGTAAAATATAGAAAAAACGATACATATATTTGGTATTGCCGTAATTGTGTTACAGAATAAAGTTAACATGTTGTTTTAATTGCACAGTGAATTCCGTAAAAACCGTGCGCAAAAAACAATGGAGGAATCGCTGTTTTTTTCATTTTCTACCCCACAAATATAGTACATTATATGGCACAATAAATGGTGCTACGAAAAACTACAACTCTTCCCGCAAAACTCCAGCCGTCATAGTACTATACCGACGGAAAAATAAATAAGTTATGGCTTTGGAATGTGGGGAGGAAAAAACTAAAATGGAAATCTGAAAAAGGGCTGCGGTTGGAAGGGGTTAAAATCTCTGCTTGTTGTTATTCAGCAGGAACACTCATTGTTTACTTCAAGTGGATAAAATTCTATCCATGGTCATGTGATAGACAGGTGCTGGGATCGTTACAAGACACAGGTCTGATACGCATACTGTAACTGTAACGAGCCATGCACCTGTGTGTCCATCACATGACCGTGAACAGAATTTTATCTACTGTAAGTGTGTGTATCAGAGCTGTTGTAAAGGATCTGCCAGGCACAACTTCTGTGTGTACGCCCATAGGTAATCAGTCTGCACCTGCTTCTATGTCTGTGAGACTGACTCCATCTTCCACCACTCAGGATGGCAGGCTTAGGAGTGGGAGAGCCTATCGCAGCCTGGCCAGACGGAGCTAGCTCCCGCCCTCTGTCTATTTATACCTGCCTTTCCTGTTCCTCCTTTGCTTGTGATTCTTCTCGTGTGGTTTCCTGGCCCTGCTGCAGCTTCTAACTATTTGATCCTGCTCCATACTGACCCTGGCTTACTGACTACTCTCCTGCTCTGCGTTTGGTATCTCGTGCACTCCTGGTTTGACTCGGCTCGTTCACCACTCTTGTTGCTCACGGTGTTGCCGTGGGTAACTGCCCCTTTCCCTTTGATTTGTGTTCCCTTGTCTGTTTGTCTCGTGCACTTACTGAGCGTAGGGACCGCCGCCCAGTTGTACCCCGTCGCCTAGGGCGGGTCGTTGCAAGTAGGCAGGGACAGAGTGGCGGGTAGATTAGGGCTCACTTGTCCGTTTCCCTACCCCCGTCATTACAGCTGTGTCTTCTAATGATCCTCCAGCACATGTGTCCATCACATGACCAGAATTTTATCCACTAGAAGTAAACAATGAAGGTTCCTACTGAATAACAACAAGCAGAGATCTTGAAAATTGTGAGGAATTAATACAGAAAGTATATTGGAAAATTGTATACCTACTGTATGATTCCCACATCAGCCCATCATAAACAGTCTAGGAAGTGTGCTGCATTGTAAGCAGAAACCGCGTTTTTTATGGTTCATAATGGGGCTGTCTTGGGCAACATAGGTATGTTTAAAAAACTATCCTTCTTCCCTATACAGCAGTATTAGAAGTTTAGGAGATGAGAATGTGATGACAGACTCCCTTTAAGTGTTTACTACATACTATTTCATTATTTAGTTCAATGTAAAAACAGTATACAGTAAACTCCCTCTAGTGGTGGCTGCAGGCCACCAGAATTTTGTCATTTAACTCTGTCTATGCCGGTAATTTGGAGATCTGTATTAGAAAAACTGAGCTCTGACCACTAAAAAGATATATTAAGAAATGAATCAACACTGAATTTTTTTTACCCTATACCTACCAACATGAAACCAAAAGGGTGGTACATTTTAAGCATCACCCCCACTCAGGAATACCCTAAAACAGTCTGGAAATGCCACGTTCCTTTTTTAGGTCCAGTTCACAAGAAAATGGGACTGTTGGAAGTTATGATTAACTCCTTTAATACCCTGGACCACCAGGGAAATTAGATTAATCTCTTCACTGCCCTATTCCACTAGGGATGTTAGTATTAACCCCTTCACTGCACTGTAAGACCAGAGTTGTTAACCCCTCAGCGTTATATGGTTAATTTTACACAACATTTGGGATATCCACTCTCTTATATGTCTTTTATACTCAAGAGTAGGAACGGATCCCTGCACATGAGACAAGAGAAACATCCTCTAGCATTTCCTTGTGCTGGAATCTGTTCGTTGTTTTGATTAAAAATTGTACAGGAGAGCAGATCCCCAAAATGTGGTGGGAAAAAAAGCCATAGACTAGTTTGGGGTCCAATTTCATCATATACGCCGGTAAAATTTTCCTGCACAGAGACGCACATAGGGTTTTTTTTTAGTGCCTTAGTTTACTGAGCAGTTCAGTAAATGGCTGTAATTCTCTTTTCTACCACTAGGGGGCTCACTACATATGGATTTATTATTGAGTTCAATGTATCTCCTGACTTACATCCATGACACATTGTACTTCAGCTTTAGACCGAACTTTTAATTACACAAAATTATAAATTAGTGCTGCATGTAAGGTTAGGACTACACAGCGACTTTGACCAAGGCACGGGTCACACAACTTAATATTGATATGTTGCGCTGTCTGCATCACAGGTTATGAAAGTAAATGTGGTTGCTTTCTGACACATAAGTTGCCGTGACCACAACACCAGAGTCGCAAGTCCAGCAGGTTTGGATAACTTGCAACTGTTTTGTCGCGGTCGCAACAACTTGCGGGTCGCAAAGCAACCACATTTACTTTCATTATCTGCGATGCAGGCAGCACGATACAGCGATCTTTGGCCGTGCGATCTGTGTCGCAGCCAAAGTCGCCGTATAGCCCTAGCGTCATAGCATCTGCTGCTGCTCAAATGTTTTGTATTTCCATAATAAATCATTTGTAATGTTATAAAGCTACAGTAGTCACCTGCAGCACAGATCGCCGACACATTGACCTAGTCAGTATAAGTTGGTAATAACATTGATTGTAATTGTGTATTTCATATGGGGGTCAAAGCTTTGCATCTCCAGCCACATAGTAATTTTAGTTTATGTACAATTTTTTAATTGCAGTTTGCCTACATGACCACTAGAGGAAGCTAGAGTCATGCGTATGATTTTATACATTGCCGGAAAGTCTGCACAGAAAAGTTTAACATTATTTCCATTTATATTGTTACGTTTTATATATAAATATTAGGTAGCATTTAATTGGATGACATCATGATCTATCTATCTATCTATCTATCTATCTATCTATCTATCTATCTATCTATCTATCTATCTATCTATCTATCTATCTATCTATCTATCTATCTATCTATCTATCTATCTATCTATCATCTATTCATATCTATCTATCTATCTATCTATCTATCTATCTATCTATCTATCTATCTATCTATCTATCTATCTATCTATCTATCTATCTATCTATCTATCTATCTATCTATCTATCTATCTATCTATCTCATATCTATCTATCTATCTATCTATCTATCTATCTATCTATCTATCTATCTATCTATCTATCTATCTATCTATCTATCTATCTATCTATCTATCTATCTATCTATCTATCTATCTATCTCATATCTATCTGTCTCATATCTGCCTGTCTCATATCTGTCTGTCTCATATCTGTCTGTCTCATATCTGTCTGTCCGTCCATCCATCCATGCTAATTAGCCATTCGCAGTATAAGATAATGATGTGTTAAATTTGTTTGTACTACCTTCAGACCTGCCAGCTCTTCCTCAATTCTGCAGTCGATTCACCTGCCATTGACTATCATGTCTCCCTGGCTCAAAGCGCCCTGCAAGTCTGCCTAACCCATCCCGAGCTTCAGAATGAGATCTACTGCCAGCTTATTAAACAGACAAGACACAGACAACCACAGAACCAGCCCAGTCCTATCCAGGTAACTCACCTGTGCAAAGCGAATGAGTATCTGAAAGCCGTGTCAGACCTGAGTCCATGAGGGGAAGTTCTGAGGGACCACCCTACATCTATACAGAACAAGAATTGCCCTTAACAGCACGTGCTTGGCTCTAAACCAGCTTATTATACGCTATGGGTGTAAGGATGTAATTGTGTTTTTTGTTGCATTTTGCAACTGTATAAAATGGTTTGTTCAGATGTTGCAGATTTAATCGCAGATTTTCTGTGCGAATACCATACTGAAAATCTGCAACAATTTACAGTACAATACAAAACCCCATTCACACATAGCGAAAAAATGCACAGGAGATACAGCAGATATTCACCATGGATTTCACCCTTTGCTACTGCAGCAAATCACCCGCAGGTACAAAACCCACAGATGAGGGCTCATTCACATGTGCGTGAAACAACGCACATCACACGGACCCATTGATTTCACACATGCGTGTGTCCGTTGCGTGAAACTCACTGCATGTCCTATATTGGTGAGTTTTCACGCACCTAGTCGCCTATAGAAGTCAATGGGTGCGTGAAAACCACGAACAGCACACGGACGCACATACGTGTGCTGTCCGTCGTTCATGCATTAATCACATTGAAATAAAAAGTCCTTGCAAGTACGTGAAACACACATGCCGCTCGCAAAGCACACGGACAGATTTACGCACGTTTTTTTATGTGTGGAAATCTGTCACGCTCGTGTAAATTTAGCCGTTCACATGCAGTGCTTTCAGACGTAATTCAGGCGTTTTAAGCCTCAAATTACGCCTGAAAAAACGGCTCCATTACGCCTACAAACATATGGCGCGTAAAAAGACACCCGTGAAAAAGAAGTGCATGTCACTTCTTGGGATGTTTTTGGAGGCGTTTTACATTGACTCCATTGAAAAACAGCTCCAAAAACGGACGTAAAATTCGCACCGAAAAACGCGAGTTGCTACAAAAACGTCTGAAAATCAGTATTTTCAGAAGTTTTTGGTCACTGCGTGTGAACATACCCTAACACTTGTTTTTTCACGGGTAAAGGTTAATCACCCATCTTCTCAAACACTACTTATATGGGGTCGTTTGGCGATCTTGGGGTTCACCTGGTCTGCATCATTGTACCGTACACTATTAAGTGTTGTCAGGAACAACCTGATGATCTGTAGAAATCCATTTCCCTTCCAGATGATATTATAGGATCCGGCGGAAGAAGTATTTGACATGATCAGAGCAGATCTGGACAACACTTCATATTTGCTCTGAAAGGCTTTCAGGCAGGAGAACCCTCAATATATCCACGTTTATAGACCTCCGGTGTCGGAGAGTAGGAAATGAATCCTGCCCTGAGCACACGCACTAATCACACCTCAAGCTGCGTTACATATCTAATAGACCTGTATGTGTTTTCTCAGGGGTGGCAGCTCCTGGCATTGTGTGTTGGCCTCTTCCTTCCTCAGCATCCATACATCTGGCTCTTGAAACTTTTCCTGAAGAAGAATGCGGATATCAGGTATTGTATAGTGTAGATATTCACTACCTGCTTCCCCTTTCACATTGTTTATATGAGGTGACCGATGTAATCTGCTAAAATGCTCATATCAGGATGATGCAAAGTAAAAGTGAGGGTCATCAGTCTGTTAACACCCAGTCTGTTATTGGGCAAAATAGCCCCCCCCCTTGGGCGTGTGTGTGTGTGGGGGGGGGGGGGTGCTAGTATTTGAAAACTCCCTTTCAACTATTCATGGGCAGCAGTAAAATTATTTCTGCTGCCACTAGAGGGAGCTCTCTAGATATAGATTTATTATAGAGTTCAATGTGAGCTGTGCAAATCCCTATGTACTGAGCTCCCCCTAGTGGTAGCTGTAGACATAGAGAATTTTATCATGTAACTCTATGGCTGTTTGTAGGGAAGTAGTGGATTTGGAGCTCTGTATCTGAAAAACAAAGCTCTGACTCCTATGAAAAATTTTGGAGCGATTTAGGTTAAAAATCCTGTAAATAAAATCTTTGTAAAAATATAATTTTGAAGTATATGATATAACATTCTCTCTCTCTGCCCCACGTCACAGAACCGAGGCTGGAAAATACGCTATTTACTGCCAGCGCTGTGTAGAGAGAACACAACAAAATGGAGATCGGGAAGCTAGACCTTCCCGCATGGAAATTCTCTCAATTCTCTTACGCAACCCGTATCACCACTCCTTGCCCTTCAGTATACCAGTGCACTTCATGAATGGCACATATCAGGTAACAGCAATCCCTTATGTACGCTGCCCTCTAACTATGACGCTGGCAATTGAAATGCTACAAATAACAATCGGCAAAGGCAGGCTCAAGCACCCTATCATTTAAAGCAGTAATTACGATAGGTGACAAAGAAAATAGAATCATTTTTATATTTCTCAGTACGAACAATAAAAAAAAAAATAATAATTCCAAGTGATATCTTACATATATGCAGTCAGGGGCATAGCTATATTGAGTGCAGGGATAAATGGTGCAGCGGGGCCCAGTGCCTGAGGGGCCCAAATGCCCCCCTGCCATATAAGAAGACACCAGTATTATTAAAGACAGGTGGGGCCTTGTTACAGATTTTGAATTGGGGATCTTAAGCTTTAAATGGGATGTCCAGAATTAGAAAAATATGGTTGCTTTCTTCCTAAACAGCGCCACACCCGTCCATAGGTTGTGTCTGGTATTGAAGCTCAGCTCCACTGAAGTGAAAGGGGCCATGCTGCAATACCATACTCAACCTGTGGACAAGTGTGGTGCTGTTTTTGGAAGACAGTAGCCATGTTTTCCTAATCCTGGACAACCCCTTTAAGTTATACCTCAGTATACAGTTATTTGCAAGCTGTATTGATTTATATTGAAGACCAAGTAGGAGGAGAAGCTAGCTATTTCCTCGCTCACTATTATAATATATTACATATCTATTGTTAAGGCTTTGGTCTATTGGACACCAGATCAGTTTTTACACTCTAGAGAAATATATTGAATAAAGCACAATAATGCATGTGTCTGCATAGTAGCAGAAATGGAAGAGGGAGGGTTCTGTCACTGGAACTGGCTGCCAGGGAGAGCTGACAGAGGGAGGGTAAGATCTTCTGGGTGACAGAGAAATTAGCTCCATGAGAGCTAATATGGCTGACAATAGTAGTTGTCGCCGCTACTTCCTGTCTCAGAAACTAAGGGTTGGAGATATCTAAAGCACAAATAGATGAGCTTCCAATTCAAAGACTGCACACAGTTACTACACATAAGGATTCAGGAGCATCGGTATGTTTTCGTTTTGGCTGTAGGTACGCTTCATTATATTAATATATGGTGCTGACAGGTAAACTTTCATTTATTTCAATTATTACTTATAGGTGGTGGGATTTGATGCATCTACAACAGTAGAAGAATTTCTATGCACGCTTAACCAAGATATTTGTATGAGGAACCCGGCACAGTCTGGATTTGCTTTGTTTACAGATGATCCATCAGGAAAGTACCTTGAACATTGTCTACAGGGAACCATTAAGGTGCGTAAATACTGAATATTACACCTAAAAAGTAAGGGTTGTGGACTTTTGGGTTATCCTCTGTTATCCTGTACAACCTCAATGTTTTTTCTAAAGGGGAAAAGTCACGGGCTGCTGCGATGATGGCAAGAATTCTAACATTGTCACACAACTTATCCCCCATAGGGAAATGTTGGCCTCGAATGGCACGCCACGACTATCACAGCCCACGAGATTAACTCTTTATGGGTATCTTGTATATGCTCATGTTTTATAGACTGCACTCTGTGTATCTAGTGTATACTGTAAAGTGCATGATAGGGGTTTTCTATTCCTGATTTCAGGCAAATCCTTTTCAAATAACATATTTCAGAATAATTATCTAAACCCCCACTCTCTATTAGATAATCCAGAAATGACATCAAGCAGAGCATCCAAAAGTGGAGTACACTAATTGAAAACAATGGACATTGATGTCATGCTAGACCCCAGAGATCAGATTTTGCAATGTAAGATTAAATTTTTTTTAAGACCCCTTTAATGCTTTGAGGGTTTTTACCTGTGGCTTAAATGGTCACTAACTTTTAAACAAACTTTGCATAAATGAATAGTACAAGCAAGTATAAGAAACTTTGTAATATATCTTATTAGAGAAAAAAATCTTTTTCTTCACTTATCAGACTTTTTTCCTCCCCACAATCCTAACTGTTTACTCACTCTAAATTCACTGCTTTTTCCATCTAGACAAGACGGACTATCAGCTCATTAAGGGTCAAATTACAGATGCCCATAGTCTATAGAGAGGGGAGGGTGCAGGAGGAAGCAGAGTGAGGGAGGCAAAGAGACAAACAGAGACTCTGCTGCAGCTTCTAGTAGGTGTTTTCGGCTTCTCAAGACAAGACGGACAATCAGCTCAAAAATGGGTCACGTTACAGCTGCCCATAGAAGTCTATAGTGTGGAGAGGGGGCAGGAGGGAGGAGAGTAAGAGAGAGACAGACAGACACACATAGACGCTGCTGCAGCTTCTAGTAAGTGTTTTATCTCACCCCAGTGCTGGATTCACATCTACACTGCTCATTACTGATGTATAATGTCCTCCATGCTGCTACTGCTTATGAGGGTGTGATAAAAAAAGATAGGGGAGCAGTATGTTCTCTTCTGTATGTGTGAAGCTAAGCTAAGTGAAAACTGAGATTTAGAGATAAAGCCTTCAGGGGGGAAAAATGTAAAAGGAAATGCAAAATACAAGTCATAATATGGCCAGAAATAGTGTTGTTTCTCATGTACACACATATGACCGCTCATTCTGAAAAGTCACCTGAAAGGTTAGATATGCTATAACTACTATAGAGGCAGACCATACGACTGCCATGGGGCCCGTTGTGAGAGGGGGCCCAGCACATAACCTTTCCCCTGCTTATTATCAGTAAATCATGACATTTGCAAGCACCCTCCACTACAGAGAGCTCACTGCACACAGATTTATAAGGCTCCTATTGCGTTCAATGCTAGCTGTATGAATCCATATGCAGTTAGCTCCCCCTAGTGGTTGCTGCACCATTAAGAATTGTATCTTTTAACTCTATGCCCGTGTTGAAGGAGTCAGGGGGTTTGGAGCTACGTATCACCCCTGGATTTCACCTCACTTTCTTGTCATTACCAGATCTGTGACATTATTTCAAAGTGGGAGCAGGCATCCAAGGAGCAACTGCCTGGGAAATGTGATGGTACCCGGACAGTGCGGCTTACGTATAAAAACAGGTGCTGGACCTTATAACCCCTCTCATTCACCTTTAATGAATAGAATTGTTTTAGAAGTCAAGTTGCTTTATACCTGACATTTTACAGTATAATAAAGCAGCAAGACATAACAGCTTTGTACCTAATTCTAACTTTTTTTTCCACTGTATTACAGGCTGAGTTTCACTGTGCAGGTGCGAGGGGAGACAGAGAGAGAGAAACTGCTGTTAATGTACCAGACGAATGATAAAATCGTTAATGGCATCTTTCCAGTAAATAAGGAGCTGGCACTAGAACTGGCTGCTCTGCTTGCCCAGGTAACCTCTGAGAAATGAACTATGTATACCTTTTAATGCAATTTCCAAAGCAATTACATTTAATGAAGCAGTCCGCTAATGTGCAGTACACTATTAACCACTAATTATACAATTTGAGGTCCCTATGTAAAGATGGCTTCCCAAGGTAGTTTAACTGTCCCTCCATCTCTTAGTCTTTTGCTCTTTCAGTATTTTGCAGGTGGAAAACAGATGTGAAAGCCAAGGTATTATTAGCGTATTGTTTTAATGGCTGTACGTGTGCGGTAATGTGCCTAATGTATGGAATAATGGAAGTAAAGTGGCTTTAAAAGAAAGACTCATATCAGTATGGGTCCTTACATAAGCTCCTTTTCATACGGAAAGTGTTTTTTTTCTTCAAGGATCTGTTAAAAAGTCATGTTTTGCATTAAGAAACTAAATGAATGAAGGCACATTTCTGAACAAATCTTGAGGACAAGTTGATAATGGAGAAATTTCTTAACATGAATTAAAAAAATTACATGTCCAGTGCAAGGGACGCATTTGTACTTTGGATGATAAGTAAAGGTTGGGTGCAAGTTTTGATCATTACTGTTAGAGGATTAGATTCACATCCAATAGCACCAAAGATGAACAGCACTCCAGACTTATAAAATTATTTCTTTATTGAAGGCAAACATAGTATGGTTCCACAGTAGTAACGTAGCAACGTTTCGGACCAATAAGGTCCTTCTTTGGGCAAAGGTCGAGTAGAACCATTATTGGGACGGTTGGTGCTAATGGGGGCAGACATGTACCCTAAAATGGTGCATGTCTAATAATTTAGACGTATTTAACGACTCCTCTTATCCACGCCCCTTATTCTAGATAGTTTTGTAAACTGTTGAGGTTAGTACAAAAAGTGTCTAAAACTTATACCTATGTACATTTGGTTCACACCATGTATTGTACTCTGGCCCTTATACAATAATAGCGAGCTGCATGGTGTTCTGGAAGACATCATAGATTAGATTTAAGATTAGGTGATACTGGGCCATTTACCCCTTTTTAAGAGTTCAACATTGAGGAATGAGTTCCCCTTTGGGAGCAGCTGCTGGACACTTGTGCTTTACTGAGACTAACATTGCCACCTTATACAGGGTCGGACTGGCCCGGAATCCTCTGGTGTGCCCAAGTTCATTAATAGGGTCGCAGCAATAGGGTCACAGTAATAGGGATTTGCCACAACTGGAACCATTCAGTCCCTCTCCAACCCTTAACTAAAGCATTCAAATTAATCCCTTCCCGCCGCAGCCATTTTTTGTATTTTCGCTTTCGTTTTTTTCCTCCCCACATTCCAAGAGCCATAACTTTTTTATTTTTCCTTCAACATAGCCGTATGGAGGCATGGTTTTTGCGGGACAAGTTTCAGATTTTTATGGCACCGTTTAACAAACGGGTTATCTTTATTCTGCGGGTTGATACGATTATGGCATTACCAAATTTATATAATTTTTTATGCTTAACCACTTTTACTAAATAAAAGTTGGTTTTGGTCGCCATATTCTGAGACCCATAACTTTTTAACTTTCCGTCGATGGAGCAGTGTGAGGGCTTGTATTGGGGCTGTAGTTTGTATTGGTCCCATTACATACAGTCCTCCATGAATCCATGCTCTTGTGCTTGGGACTAGGACCAACCATCCACCTTAGAAATGCACTCGGTAATTGTATGGTAGGTCATTGGAAAGTGTGCTAGGCATTTGTGGTGGGGAAAATGGAGATGACACTGCCCATGTTGGCTGTAGCGGAAGATGGGGTGGGCACCCTCTTGCTCAGGGCCCCTGCGCAGTTAAACTTGCAGCAGAGGCGGTATGTTGGGTGACTTAACTGGTGATATGTATTATCATGAGTCACATCCCTTGATTAACACAGCAGTGTGGCGATCATACAGGATCACTTACTAGCATCGTCCTCTATTAGTCGCCAGACACAAGTATTTATTTGGACTAGCAATCACTTAGCCCTTTCTCATATTGGTTTTCTATAGGTGGAAAGCGGAGATTTTGAAAGACCCCTCCAAGCCACAGCTGGTCAACTAAAGTCAAACCAGACACTGAGGCAAACATTGGAGAAATTTTATCCAAAAAGATATAGAGAAGACTGCACAGAGGAGCAGCTACGGTAGGTGCCACAACTTCATAGTCTACAATGTATTATGGTCTGTATCATCACTGTTGGTAATATGTCCAAGTAGCAATTATTGGGAATCATTTTAGCTTCCCAGCCTTTTAATGTGGGTGATATCAAGCACTATCATTGATAATAAGAGCTTAATACCACACAATTAGATTTTGCAATATCTCTATCCTCAGTCATACTGTACACATTAGATTAATATTGGCCAAACCTGACGATTTCGGCTGGATCGGCTGACCATCTAAAGTGTATGGGGGCCTCCCAACTCTCCTCTGATGACTCATGTTGTGAGAGGGAAGGATCAGGCAGTTGCATTTTAACATGACCGAACCTTTTTGTAGTAGGGGGAGATAACCTGCAGCCAGAGGTGTCTGGCAACGGCTTACTCCCTTCTCCACTTTCAGAATACATGCACGCTCGGCTGAGCATGAATGTGTATGGGGGGACTTAACTGTCAGCCAAACAAGTGTTCGGCCAACAGTTATCTAATGTTTATGGCAAGTCTTAGTCAAAAGTTGATCAAAACAGATGATTTCAACCAAAACGATCATTCGTCAAATCAAATATAACGAACGATCATTTTGGCCAACCAATGAAAGACTGCTGTGTTTAAAATTTTAGTTTGATAGTCACTAGTGCTTCAATGTATATGGTGCAGTCGGCCGTTTCACGAACGATCATTAGAAAGTTGTTCATCCTTTACACTGTTGTCAATGGCCGTTTTGAACAACTGTAATGGCCTATATGGGGTAAAATGTGTATGGCTGCGTTACGACCGTTCACTAGGCAATCGTTCGTTCAATGGCTGTTCAACCATCAACCTACTTCTTTTTGATGTGTATGGCCACCTTTAGCTATTCTCTGAATAGTATTCACTGCTCTTGCACAACTAGTGATTTCTATGAGATCTTATTATTTAAGGATGGAACAATGTCTTACTGACCATAGTTGTCCCTGGGACATCTGCTCACCCATGGCTGCCGCCCATTGAGCTATAAAATAGTTCATTTCATACCATTTTGAATTGATCTATTGCTTAATATTTTACTCCAGACAACTTCACCAGCGGCTGACAACACGATGGATGGCCCTCCAGGGTCATAGCACTTCGGACTGCGTGCGAATATATCTTACGGTTGCTAGAAAGTGGACGTTCTTTGGTGCTACACTTTTTCCAGCAAAAGTAAGGACACGTGCTGTACAGGAATATGGGCTGTCAAATACTTGCTTGCAGGAATATCATATTTCAGACTGAACAGAAGCATTTAGTTAATACACATGGAACCACTGGAGAAGGAGATGCTCTGTGCATACTAGGTTGTACACTCCACATATTACCCATAATAATTTGGTTATATAAAGAGCACCTGATACACAAACACTAGGGTGAATTTCACAAGAAGTGTCTTGGAGTGCTGGTAGAAAACAGTGGAACCAAAATAACCCTCACACATCCTCAAGAAGAACATATAAAACCCATGGATATGTTGCCCTTAATCAAATTTCAACCCATTACTCCAGTAAGACCTGCCCCACCCCTAGACCTATGTGGGTGAACCAAATTCACAAACCTCTATCAAGTAGGCAAGGTAGACAGCTACAAGCATCTCTCTCCAAGAGTCTTCCACCAACTTTCATTAATCGATATGCTGTCTTTTGGCCTATAGTACACCCATTGAAATGTCTGACACACTTTGATGCAACTTCTTAGTTGGTCATTTGGTGGGGGAAGGTGCTGGTCAGGGGGAGCAATAGGGATAATATTTATCTTTTTACCTACAGCCTGTATCCCCAACACCATTTGATGGTCGACTTGTTTGGCTGGCTGTACACGAAGATGGAATAAGTGTTCTAGAATATACCACTATGGTAAGTTCTTGCCTAATAATATTGTTACTAGAAAGTTACTGCAGGTGCCAAATAATGCTTAAAGGGACTGTCCACTTTTAACAACCCCTTTCCTTATACTCTATTAGAATAAATAGGGATAAGAGAGGAAGGTCCCCAGATTGACCCGCAGCTCTCGCTATGGGCGCTGCTGTCGTCCATGCATTACATGGACACCCATTAAAAATTAGCACTTGCCAAGCAGTTCCTCCAGCAATAACAGCTAATCTTGGAGTTTCCTAGAAGTGTGACCTAAACAATCACGATCGCTTGTTGCTAATATACATGCTTAACAAAGCAACTAGTATTTTCTGATCTGACTAGTTATTCTTTTTTTTCAGTCCCCTGTAAATTACTCGTTAGAAAGTTGCATAACCTTTTCATAATACTGTTATTAAAGGGGTTGTCTGAAATGAAAAACAAAGGTTCTGCTTTTTATTTTCTGAGCACAGCGCCACTGCTGTCCATTGACTGTTTCTGGTATTGTAGCTCAGTCCTATTCAAGTAAATGGGGCTGTGCTGCAATACCAAATACAGTCCACAGAAAAGAGTGGCGCTGTTTTGAGAAAAAAAAATCAGACACCTTTTTCTTATTTTAGACAACCCCTATGTAAACTTAGAAAACCCCTATGTCGTCAAGGAGCTCACTCTCCGTATTCAGTGTGTAAATAAACAAAATACATTATTTTTTGCTCAGTATGAAAGGGTGGCCCAGCTCCAAGTTTTATCTTTTTGTTCAGAAAATTACAAATGATTACCCGCTTGGAGTACAAGAATGGGCTTACTGAACTAAATGCAGTAAAATCCCATTTATCTGGCACCCAGTGGACCGGAAATCTCAATAATCACCTAATAGTCCGGTATTCTGTACTGATCATATGGGCATAATTTACAACATAATTAATACTAATTAGACTTATTAGCATGCATAGTACATGTACAAGCCAGCCCTGACGTGTTGACGCCAATGTTCCCACCAGACATAAGTGCACTTAGGGGCGTTAACATCATCACATCGGCACCAGTGTCATCACGTTGCCCATCGATGGCCACATTCGTATGATTTACAATGAGAATTTGGCCGCATTTCCCTTCGGCCCGTAGGATCTCTACCGGATACAGCTTGCAGAATTCACACACCCCAGTATAGTGAAAACCTACTGCCGACCTCCTGCGTAATCTGACTGCTGGCCAAGTGTTATAACTGTGCGTGCATGCGTTTATAGAACTCCATTCCACATCATCGGGCACCTTGGCAGTCCTGAGGATGCCGGATTATCGCAATTTTACTGTATATTTAATCTGCAGTATATTCTAGGGACAGTCTGGTATGCGGCATGAAGC
Source organism: Rhinoderma darwinii (assembly GCF_050947455.1). Lineage (NCBI taxonomy): Eukaryota > Metazoa > Chordata > Amphibia > Anura > Rhinodermatidae > Rhinoderma > Rhinoderma darwinii. The sequence continues at coordinate 383,043,151 of NC_134690.1, read as the reverse complement.
AGCGGGTTCCCTTTAATTATAATGAACTCCTATTTGTACATTAATAAATGTCATTTTCCAGTTACAAAGGATCTACGTTTCCTACTCCTCTAGGTGTTACTAAAATGGTAAATTGCTTATTTATGGATTTATTACAAACCTGTCAGACTTTCTGAAAACAAATGTGTTCCAGACGTGATGCTTATATGTCCATTTAGGGTAAAAAAAAAAAAATCCTAATGGCTGCCGTAGAGTCTTTTATTAAGTAAATGCCTTGCTTTTGTTGGAGTCTTTCATCGCAGTTGTTGTTTGAATTGGAAATATAAATAATGTTTTGCCATCTTTTTTTTTCCTCCCACTCTTGTGTTTCTTAAGAGGTTGCTGTTCACGTACGTACATAGGAGTCTAATGACCTTCGGAGGTTACCATGATGACTTTATGCTGGTAGTTAACACGCAGACAAAGGACAAGTCAACTGAAAAACTTCTGTTTGCTATGGCAAAAGTAAAGGTAGGTACATTAGCTGAAATACACGCCAGCCGCTCGGAGGTAGGCTTTTAGGAATAAAGTACTCTTATATGCTAGGATATAAAAAGCATGAATTAAGCACCTGCGGTTTAAACAAAGCCACGTTTATTATCTTAGCTGGAAGCTTGGAGAGGGAAAAAAGCAATTATAAGCTATAAGACCAGGCGACGTAATTGCAAAATGCTTGCTCTTTTGTTCGTCTAGTGGTCTTCTCACCGGGCTCCAAATTTTGCTCACACAAATAAAATGTGGCGACGTAAAAGAGAGAAGCTTTTTCTACCTAGATTGCTACTATTAAAAATAACAGGCGTAACAGCACCTGAACAATATTTTCTCCTTCCAGTACTAAGCTGGCAGCGCAACAGATGGGAGCACGGAGACGGCACTTATATTTATATTATTAGCCACACTACATAAAATGGACAGCCTACGTAGGTTACAATATATATATTTGCAGCGCAGACTGGTATCAACCTGTCCACCCTTCAGTATGATGATGTATACCAGGAATCTGTTCTCTTACATCCCATACAAATATTAGATAAGGGAAATGTATATAGTGGGGACTACTTTTTACGATAGAACAGAAGAACACTAAAGATTTTATTAATAAATATAAATTTAAAAAAATTATTTTTGATATGGTCCCAGTCTGTGTCAAATGTATACTTGGAGCTACTCACTAGTCATGTTAGACACACTTGTCTTCATCGTCTGGTGCATTCAATTTCTCTTTTTAGCCATGCCCATACTTTAGGTATTTTCCGAAACTGGCACATAAGTGTTGAAAACCACTATGTATCCCATTTTTCTGACGCATTATTCTTCGTACATCTCCGGATTGTGTATATCGCAGTACATCGCTTCTCATCTGTTGGTGTTATTATGACATCTGTATAGAGATTGGCAATTCCTATTGTCTCATCAGTGCATAGAAGCTCATTTGTCATGTTTTCTTTAGAAGGGGATAATTTATGTTCTGCTAAAGATACATTAAAATCAGAATATAGACTAGTACATAGATATTGCGTAATAAAACATTTTTGGGTCTCGCAATTCTGAGATATCTATGATTTTTTTCTGCTACTTGGGCAGTAAAAATCCCCATGAGAGCTTTCCTGGAGTGATGTCTGAAAAAAATAATAGCAGTTAAATATTAAGGCTGGGTTCACACGAGCACATTACGTCCGTAATGGACGGAACGCATTTCGGCCGCAAGTCCCGGACCGAACACACTGCAGGGAGCCGGGCTCCTAGCATCATAGTTATGTACGATGATAGGAGTCCCTGCCTCGCTGCAGGACAACTGTCCCGTACTGAAAACATGATTACAGTACGGGACAGTAGTTCCACGGAGAGGCAGGGACTCCTAGCATCGTACATAACTATGATGCTAGAAGCCCGGCTCCCTGCAGTGTGTTCGGTCCGGGATTAGCGGCCAAAATACGTTCCGTCCATTACGGACGTAATGTGCTCGTGTGAATCCAGCCTAACACTGCTACATATTGCAGAGGGAGTATTTCCTTATACTGGTGACTGGGAGGTTCATGGGACAGTTGGGGATTGGTGAATTGGGCCAAATATTAAATTGTTAATATTCTAAATTTTCTTTCTTTAGATTTTGGAGATAACTTTGCTGATTGCCAGTTACATAAACACAGTCCAACAACAAAAAGTGGTCGCCCACCACCTCTCTGCACCAGCCCTTCTGTCTGCCCAAGAAGAATTGCAAAACAAACAAATGGGAAGTCAGCTGCTGTTGTTGTCGAACAACCGACCAACTAAAGTGCCTACTCTGTTATAGTCAAGATAAGAAGAATTACATAACAATTATTAACGATGTTCCGAAGAAACCAAAAACCAGTTATGTATACAGACGCAAGGACCAAAATGACATAAGATACTTCAGGTCCAACAGGTGGCACCACACAGCTTTTAATAGGGGTCATTTGTTGATACTCTCGTCTCAGATCGTGCCACACTAGGAGTGGCAGATACAACGGTGCCTTATTGCCCCCATTTGCTCCTGTCCTGCCATTCCTGAGTACTGTCGGTAGTCAGGATGATGTTGTAATTTGATGTTGATCATCTGTGCTTCATCTATAGCTTTGCCCATTGAAGTAAATTAAGTTAAGGATATCACCTAATACATCCATCAATGTTGATAACGGTTCTGTTAATACAACTGAAGGCTTTGCAGATGATAGGAGTACATCCCTAGCGGTACCACAAACATGTATGTATGTGTGTATGTATATATACAGTGAAGGAAATAAGTATTTGATCCCTTGCTGATTTTGTAAGTTTGCCCACTGTCAAGGACATGAACAGTCTAGAATTTTTAGGCTAGGTTAATTTTACCTGTGAGAGATAGATTATATAAAAAAAAAAAAAAAAAAATCACATTGTCAAAATTATATATATTTATTTGCATTGTGCACAGAGAAATAAGTATTTGATCCCTTTGGCAAACAAGACTTAATACTTGGTGGCAAAACCCTTGTTGGCAAGCACAGCAGTCAGACGTTTTTTGTAGTTGATGATGAGGTTTGCACACATATTAGATGGAATTTTGGCCCACTCCTCTTTGCAGATCATCTGTAAATCATTAAGATTTCGAGGCTGTCGCTTGGCAACTCGGATCTTCAGCTCCCTCCATAAGTTTTCGATGGGATTAAGGTCTGGAGACTGGCTAGGCCACTCCATGACCTTAATGAGCTTCTTTTTGAGCCACTCCTTTGTTGCCTTGGCTGTATGTTTCGGGTCATTGTCGTGCTGGAAGACCCAGCCACGAGCCATTTTTAATGTCCTGGTGGAGGGAAGGAGGTTGTCACTCAGGATTTGACGGTACATGGCTCCATCCATTCTCCCATTGATGCGGTGAAGTATTCCTGTGCCCTTAGCAGAGAAACACCCCCAAAACATAATGTTTCCACCTCCATGCTTGACAGTGGGGACGGTGTTCTTTGGGTCATAGGCAGCATTTCTCTTCCTCCAAATACGGCGAGTTGAGTTAATGCTAAAGAGCTCAATTTTAGTCTCATCTGACCACAGCACCTTCTCCCAATCACTCTCAGAATCATCCAGATGTTCATTTGCAAACTTCAGACGGGCCTGTACATGTGCCTTCTTGAGCAGGGGGACCTTGCGGACACTGCAGGATTTTAATCCATTACGGCGTAATGTGTTACCAATGGTTTTCTTGGTGACTGTGGTCCCAGCTGCCTTGAGATCATTAACAAGTTCCCCCCGTGTAGTTTTCGGCTGAGCTCTCACCTTCCTCAGGATCAAGGATACCCCACGAGGTGAGATTTTGCATGGAGCCCCAGATCGATGTCGATTGACAGTCATTTTGTATGTCTTCCATTTTCTTACTATTGCACCAACAGTTGTCTCCTTCTCACCCAGCGTCTTACTTATGGTTTTGTAGCCCATTCCAGCCTTGTGCAGGTCTATGATCTTGTCCCTGACATTCTTAGACAGCTCTTTGGTCTTGCCCATGTTGTAGAGGTTAGAGTCAGACTGATTCATTGAGTCTGTGGACAGGAGTCTTTTATACAGGTGACCATGTAAGAGCTGTCTTTAATGCAGGCACCAAGTTGATTTGGAGCGTGTAACTGGTCTGGAGGAGGCTGAACTCTTAATGGTTGGTAGGGGATCAAATACTTATTTCTCTGTGCACAATGCAAATAAATATATAGAATTTTGACTAGGTGATTTCTTTTTTTTTTTTTTTTTTATACAATCTATCTCTCATTGGTAAAATTAACCTAGCCTAAAAATTCTAGACTGTTCATGACTTTGACAGTGGGCAAACTTACAAAATCAGCAAGGGATCAAATACTTATTTCCTTCACTGTATATATATATATATATATATATATATATATATATATATATATATATATATATATATATATATATATATATACACAGTATATTTAATATCTATGACCTCATTCCTCTGGTCATGTGCATTGATCAACCAATCCTCACAGCACATATAAATTTTGGGCATTTTCCGAAGCTTTGGGGCTCTTATCGCGCTGGGTGGCTTTTCTGTAAATACTGTAGGTGAATCTCAGTACCGGATTTACATCTCAGGAGACTGTAGGCACAGATAGTCTGGCACCTTTTACTCCACCCAAGTCATGAATGGCTGTAAAATACTTGTCTGTTCTTACAAAATAAGGCAGACCATTGCAGTGCACTTCTCACAACATCCTAGCACCCCCACAGACTTCCACTTGTCCCTCGCTGGGTCTCCCCCTCTTACTACCACTAACTAATTAAAGCGACCCTCCGGTCTCACGACAAAATTATAAATGTGATGGAGTATATGGAGTAATATTACCTGGTGCCCTCCAGTTGTCCCCCTCTGCTGTGTATCCCCAGTTTTAGGGTCCCTCTTTGTTAAATGGCCGCAGCACTTCTCAGACTGAGTCTCAGACACTCCCACTGTTCACGGACTGGATGGAACTGCTCATGTGAGCAGCTCTGGCCAATCTGAGTACAGTGGGAGTTTCTCAGACTCGTAGTCTAAGAAGTGCTGCGAGCATTTTCGGACAATATAGGTGCACCTATTTAAGCAGTGCACGCAGAATTTGCATATACTGTCCTCCAGCAAATCATTGAGTGCCTTTCGTAATATGTCCAATGTCAAAAAATGACAAATTGTAGCTAAAGTGTCCTTGGATAGTGTCAATTTGCGGAAACGAACCTTCACCAATCTGCTTCACCTGTGAAATAGTGACAAATATTTCGACTGTATACATGTACAAGACTCTTCCCTCTCCTTTCCCTTATACCCCTCTCCATGTATGTCATTCTTGTCATAGTCACGCTCATGTGCCTTTTCTCTCTACAAAGATTAATATAAAAGGGGAAGTATGGATACTACATGGCAGCCCACATCCGTAGCTACAGGGGTTGCACTTTAATGCATTATTCGAAATGCCGGAAGATATTCAAGAGATAATCCAACTACTTACTGAATAAATTAAGTGATTATTCCCATTGACTTTATCACTTCTATAATAACACATAAGAAACGGCCTCAAGAAGCATGACGGAAGCTTTTCTTCATACATTATATTCGATAATTGCTTTATGCAATTACTGCTACATTACTGCTGTGTATGTTTGTACCAGTATTACTAGTATTCATTCTCCAATGCTTGGCGCATACATTTATACAAATGTACTAATATTAGTAAATTATAGAGACGTACGTTCAAAGCCATCGTATTATTCTGCCATTTATCTGCAGGAATTTATGCCCTGTGTTTCAACAAGAAGTGGTAGAAGAGGAATAAGCCAGACGTCATAGGTAGAATACTGCATAATGTTATCTAGGTAACATTCACATTGCATGATCTGCAACAACAAGAGCGGATCCTTAAAGGGAAGCTTGTTTGGAGCCACCTTAATTTACAAATGTAGTAGCACTGAGCCGTGTATAGTTTATTGGGTGGTGCTCCATTTCTTTAGGACAAAGCACTAATCCTCAGTTCCCCCGCAGTGTTATTTGTAGAGATCTGGGCAATTTACTTCAGCCACCACAAGGACATACCTACATGCTGCTCTTATTCAATGATCTGCCCCCTAATGGGGACAACCCCCAAGTAAGGGCTCAGGCACATGGCCAGATTTTGCATCCGTGTGGTATAGATCCATAATATGAAGTCCTAGAATACTATGGGTCCATACCGCACCTTTGTATTCCTCTGATTTCACATGTACACAGAGACTTTTTTTTCTCCTGAATCTGCAAGATTTTTTTGGGGGGCATCCTCCATTCTATGCTACATTATGAAGGTTTTCTGTCCTAGAAGAATTGCTTTTAGGGAAGAATATGCGACCTCATAGAGACACCATACACGTACATAATATAGTCCGCACAGGGTCGGTGCACATGGATTTGCCCTAACAGCATGTGAGATCTGGAGAACTGATTACTTAGTATATTAGAAAAATTATCCTAAATTTTTTATGGATATTTTATATTATTTTTATTATTTTTTTGTACTGCATTGTCAAGAACATTTACTAAACTATCATGAAATTTCAATAGACTTATTCACTATGTTTATTTCTGTACATCTTAAAATTATAGATATATATTGAAACATTTACCACAGGGAAAAGGGAAAAGTGTAGTAGTTTAGTAGTATTTATAGTCATTTAAAGTGAATGCCGACTTTTCAACACCATGTAGTTTTTAGATGCGGATTAATTTCTTAATATATTTTTAAAATATTTGGAGCTTTGTTTTTCTGACACAGAGCTCCAAATCTCCTGCATAGACATACAATTAAATTCTAACATTCTAACTGCCTGAAGCCACCACTAGGGGGAGCTTACTGCATACTGTTGTACTATTGATTTCAATGTATACCCAGTAAGCTCCTAAACTCCCCCTATCCAAATAGCCATAATTTGATTGTTTAACTATATGTCTATGTAGAAAAAAAATCCTGAGAAATGGAACTCCAACCGGCATAGATGTATTAAGAAACAGAAATGTGGGACCTATTTAGATTTTAAAAAAAATTGCTTTTCAAGTGCGGGCATTCACATTAAGGCGATTGGTTGTAACTAAAATTCAACTCACACCATATATATCTTTTTTTGGTGTAATATTTGTTAAAAAAAAAAAAATTATCAACAAAATTTCTGGCAAAAAAAGAAAGAAAACAAAGATATTTTGAAGAATTAATAGAATATGTGGGATTGATGGCTAATTCTATATGTAATGTATTATAATAGATTTATTTTTGTCCTGCATGAACCCTAATATTAGAAAGTACAATTATACGGTGGTAAAGTGTAAAATGACATGTAGAGGTAATTATCAGTTATTATCTAGTAAGCATTTAATTTATGCAGAATATTATTATTTATTCATTAGATAAGTCACTTACGTGTTTCAAGTGTTTGTGAAAAATTTATTCATAATGTTATTTTTTAAAACATAACCTGAGTGACTGACTATAATTCTCTCACCTTACGTTATATACATTATACTATTCCATCAAAGAATTCTGGAGAAAATTAGTATTTTATTATAAAAGACCTATCATAAATTTTAATTACATATTTAATATATAGAAAAAAATTATCAGTTTGCCATGGAAATCATATTCCAGATATGTCGAATATTTCTTGTTCCTGGAGAACAATTTTGGGTTTCATATATTTAATTATTTTCATAGTATTTATATTAAAGCAATTGCAAAAACTGACCAAATAAATACATAAATGAATAAACCAATATCAGAATTTTTTTTTACCAATATTTAATAAATTCATGTATTAACCATTTTACCAATATTATTTCCAAAGGTCAATTTTCATAATTAATATGCATTAAAGGTATATTCCCAACTCAGACAGTTATGGCATATGCCCGGGCTATGTAATAAATGTCTAATAGATGCGGGTTCCAGTGCCCAAATTCAGAAAGGAGGTCCTCCGACCCTGTCCTGTTTGGTAAGGCAGCAGCCACACGGAAAATTAATGGAGAGGCTATGCATTAATTTCTATGGAAGTTACGGATCTAGCCCAGCCGGCTTGCTCAGCTTTTTCTGTAACTCCCATAGAAGGCAGGACGAGGGTATGGTGACCCCCATTCTGGACATAGATTTGGGTCCCAGAGCTGTGACCTACATCTTTCAGAAATGTATGGCATATACTGAGGATATACCATATATGTCAGAGTTGGGAATACCCCCTTCAGTATTTCAAATCTATTGTTTTCAAATTTTGTAGAATTATAATATTATTGATGCTTAAAGGGGTTGACCCACAATGAAATATTACATTTCTGTGTCATTTTTCAAGCGAGACATAACATTTTTTCAACCGGATATATTGCTGTTACATACCAGTGATGGCGCCCCCTGGTGTTCTTTTGATTCCTTCTCAGAAGTTCCACCTAATGTGTCCAGTGGCGGTGGTCACACGTGCTCAGTAACTCTGTCCTAACTGATGGACCCTCTTGTACACATGAGGTGAAGTGATTCCTGCTATTGTGCAGCCAGCCTAAAGGAATTAGAGCACTGGAAGTAGGTTCTTACCGGCACTGAACATATTAGGTGGACTTTCTGAGATGGAATCCGAACAGCAGGGGGCGTCATAACAAACATATAATACCGATATCTAAATACAGGAGCATTGCATGGCTTGATCTAACAGGTGTATTATTTAGTTGTGGGACAGCACCTTTTTTGAACATCTGTCTATCACGTCTACTGTATAAGAAAGAGAATCAAGAATAATTCAATAATTAATAAATATTCTAAGATGTTTTTGGGCTGGTCTGTCATTATATCTGCATTATTAACAATTAGAAATTGTTGCTGTGTAGCTTTTTGTGTTTATTTTTACCAGTCAAGGTGCTAACCTGTACTAGCATTATAGCATTTTAGTGAAACAATGAATATAACATCATTGTAATATCATTTACTACAATTAAGTAGGTTCACCATGGTGAAATAAATGTACCTCATAGGGGTCGTCGGCATTGGACTATCCCTTTTTGTTAGAACGTTCTACTGACCGATCAGCTGTAATCTTTGGTGGAAACTAGCAGTAAGTTATCAATTCCCCTGCAGCGCCACCACAGGAAAAATGAAGCATTACACAGTTCACATTGATATCAATGTGATATCCATGTAATGCACAGATGTGCTGTGTCCTCCAGTGACCGAGACGCTCTTTGTAGCCACTCTGGCTCATAGATGAGTTTCCCGAATAGTGGACCTTCCTCTATTAATTAAAACAGACAATCCTTTCAATCCTTATCTGCCACTTAGACTGGCACATTAGAGGTAGCAGTAACCTGACGACATATTCAGTTCTTGACCATTTGGCAGCAACCAGGTAGTTTGCATGTGACTCCTCTGAATTCTTCCTGCTTGTTAGGAGTCATTGGGACATTATTTACCTACCTTCTGGGTTAATAGAGGTTATCCATAAAGGGGTTGTATGAGGTTAGAAAAAGGGTTCAAATTTTCCCCCAGAAACAGCACCACTCTAGTCTATGGGTTATGTCTGATTATCACTTAAATGGGTATTATGCTCACAAAAAATGATCACCTTATCCACTGGATAGGTGATAATTGTTAGATCAGTGCAGGTCCGACCGATATGGGACCTCCACCGTTCGCCAGAACGGGGGTCTCGTGCCCCCCGTTTCTTCCAGTTGCAAAACTGCTGCCGGGAGGCGTTAAATGGAGCGTAGGTCGGCATGCGTCCTGCTGCTACATTCAAGGTCTGTGGCATTGGCGGAAACTGCCTAAAACCTGGTACAGGTGCCAAGTCCTGCTGGAAAATGAAATCAGCATCCCCATAAAGCTTGTCAGGAGAGGGAAGCATGAAGTGCTGGGAAATTTCCTGCTAGACGCTGCGTTGACTCTGGACTTGATATAACACAGTGGACCAACACTGCTGCTCAGTGTCCAAAGTCCTGTTTTCAGATGAAAGTAAATTCTGCATTTTATTTTGAAATCTGCTGGTGTTGGTCCACTGTGTTATATCAAGTCCAGAGTCAGCGCAGCGTTTACCAGAACATTTCCCAGCACTTCATGCTTCCCTCTGCTGACAAGCTTTATGGAGATGCTGGTTTCATTTTCCAGCAGGGCATGGCACCTGCCCGCACTGCCAAAAGTACCAACACCTGGTTCAATAACCACAGGATCACTGCGCTTGATTGGCCAACAAACTCGTCTGTCCTAAACCCCATAGAGAATCTATGGGGTATTGTCAAGAGGAAGATGAGAGACACCAGACCCAACAATGCAGATGAGCTGAAGGCCGCTATCAAAGCAACCTGGGCCTCCATAACACCTCAGCAGTGCCACAGGCTGATCGCCTCCATGCCACGCCGCATTGATAACAACTCCGAAGTGCCACAGGCTGATCACCTCCATGCCACGCCGCATTGATAACAACTCCGCAGTGCCACAGGCTGATCACCTCCATGCCACGCCGCATTGATAACACCTCAGCAGTGCCTTAGGCTAATCGCCTCCATGCCATGCCGCATTGATAACACCTCAGCAGTGTCACAGGCTGATCACCTCCATGCCACGCCGCATTGATAACACCTCAGCAGTGCCACAGGCTGATCGCCTCCATGCCACGCCGCATTGCTGCAGTAATTCATGCAGAGTCAGAGGCCGACCAAGTATTGAGCGCATATACTGGACATACTTTTCAGTAGGCCAACATTTCGGTATTAAAAATAATTTTTGAAATTGGGCTTATTATTCTAATTTTCTGAGACACTAAATTTTGGGTTTTCATTAACTGTTACCATAATCAACATTAAAAGAAAAAAATGCTGGAAATAGATCACTCTGTGTGTAATGAATCTATATTATATAGGAGTTTCACTTGAATTGAATTACTGAAATAAATTAACTTTTTGATGATATTCTAATTCATTGAGAAGGACTAGTATATATATATATATGTGTGTGTGTGTGTGTGTGTGTGTGTGTGTATGTGAGTGAGTGTGTATGTGAGTGTGTATGTGTGTGTGTGTATGTGAGTGTGTGTGTGTATGTGAGTGTGTGTGTGTATGTGAGTGTGTATGTGAGTGTGTATGTGTGTGTGTGTGTTTGTGTATGTGAGTGTGTGTGTGTGTGTGTGTGTGTGTGTGTGTGTGTGTGTGTGTGTGTGTGTGTGTGTGTGTGTGTGTGTGTGTGTGATGAAGGGCATTACTACCACCTCTAATTTGCAAACATTATTAAGGCATTCTGCTGTTTTCTATGACATTTGCAATAAAATTATATCTTTTACACTTACGAGTTTGTGTCTTTAAAAAAACAACTTGAGGTTATAAAACGTCACTGGAGAGAAGGTACATATTACAACGTACGCATGGAAGAATTGTCTTTGTTATAATAACTATTGTGACGAGCATGCAATTACCAATTCCATAAAAGCCAACCCTGACTTCACAGTAAAGAATATTAACAATGGTAATACCAGAGTTGGAGCTGGACAATGAGGAATGAAACATAAAAGGCAATGTCTATTAACCTGTGAGACTTTATACAAGGAGAGATTGATATTAAAAATCCATTGTGACTGAGATGATTTTTGGGGACAAGTGATGCCTTTCCTGGTATGAAAGAATATAGATTTACAAGGATAAAATTCTGTCCTCAGAGAAAGTGAGAATAAGTGACCAGATGATTCTCTATTTGCTACCGAGAAGTTGCTTTACTGTATAGTATCTCCGATAGGACTAATAGATCATAATGGACCAGTCATATCTGTCATGGATCTTGTAAATACAGAGGCCATGACACGTGTTTAAACAGACCCTAAGGGCATGTTCATATAGGGCGGGAATATGCTTCGTAAAAGTACACAGCGTATTCTCCCTGGACGCCGCAGGGAATTCAGGCCAAAAATACGCACCAAATTGTGATTTTTAGGCCGGAATATCTGCTGTGGAAAATAGCACATTAAAAAAAAAAAAATCTTATACTTATTCAGAACTCTCTGCTCCTGCGTCCAGCCCGGCCTCCTGGGGCGACTTTTCATCCCTGTGACCGCTGTAGGCTGTGATTGGCTGCAGCAGTCACATGGGATGAAAGGTCATCCCTGGACACCGGGATTTTTTTTCCTACTTGCGTTTTTTGTGGTCGGAGTCTCTACGATTCCGCAACAAAAGTCGCAACATTTAGCTATTTGTTGCTGGTTTTATATCCCTATTGAATTTAATTGGGAAAAACCGCAACAGAAAAGCATTGCAAACGCAGCATAAATTGACATGCTGCGGACTTAAATTCTGCACCGCGGGTCAATTTATGAACGTTTTTTTCTGCAAATTTTTTATGCAGGGTGTGGATGAGATTTGTTAAAATCTCATTCACTTTGCTTCTACTGTAATACGCTGTGGATATATATAATCCTTGCCAAATACCCAGAATGTACTGGAGACCCCCGGAAAAAGGGGTGACTTCTCAGAAGAGTTTGCAAATCTCTCGGATGCGCCACGTCCTATCTAAATACTCGCGGGATATAAGTAAATGTCTGATGGATGCGGGTGCCCGCTCTGGGGTAGGCGGAGAATAACTAGAGAGGTGGCATTTGTGCGGCTCTCTCCATTAATTCCTACAGGGGTTATGGAAACAGCCAAGGATATGTAGATATGCCATAAATGTTTAACGTAGAAATACCCTATTAAAGTCCATAGTAAAATATGACAAAGCCGACATACACAGCGTTTTGATATGTGACGTTTTATAGCGTGTTTAGGTTTGTGGCGTTTTTGTAGCGTGTTTGGGTTTGTGGCGTTTTTGTAGCGTGTTTGGGTTTGTGGCGTTTTTTTCATACTCTAGGTATGGCGTATGCGCCATAGGCTTCTCTATAGGATTAGAAAAAAACGCATGTAAAAAAAGCACCATGAAAAACATTTTATACATTTTTAACATCCTTTTGAAACGCTGAAAACAAAAATGTTCGTGAAGGAAGTCTCACAGTTTTTTTTACAATTTTCTCTGCAATATAAATGATATCCAAATATATATTTACCACAAAATTGAGGTAACAATTACATATTTTCTAGGGTCTTGTTCTAGGGTTCAAAATGAGTCTCATTTAACACCCTAAGAACCAGTGACCTTAAATAAATAGTGCATTTTTACAGGATATGCCACCAATGGCACAGACAGTGTGTACAACATTATGTTTTATAGTAGCACGTCCATGTAAAGTATGAGCTCGTAGTGTTATGGAAGCTTAGGAGCACAGCAGCGATTATATACACAGAACGTGTTGTGACTGAGTGGCACGTGAACAGGGGATAAATGATGGAAAAAAAACTACATTCCCCGGCAGGCAGTTCGGCTGTGACGTAATCAAAAGGCGCTGCGACCAAGCGTTACTATAGCGACGGAAGAGTCTTTTCGAGCCTGCTAATCCAGGGATGTCCCGCTCCAGGTACGGTGTATTTCTGCCGGGTAGGGCTATAGTTATCTTGCAGCTACTTCTGATCATTATATACATGAATAGGAACTGCATTTTTCTATTGATTATATTGATCAGAGTTTCATGATCGGCGACCGTGAATAATACATTTTCACAGGACTAAACAATGATTTAATCAGCCAGTAGATCGATCTTTATGTCAGCTGTCACCTTAAAGCAGTATTACCAACACAGACATGTATGGCATATCCAATGGAGCGCTGTAATCCCTACTGATCAGTGATTGGGGTGCTTGGCGCAGTTTTGGGTGGCACATTCCTTTTATTATGGGCTAAACTGGTGAAGTTTCCACTGCACTTAGCAAGGGTTTGATCCCAACAGTTCTATCCCCATCATTTATAGCATTATGGCGTATCCTGTCAAAATGGCATAAACGTATAGCATGTGTACGCCATTTTACATTTAACGCACAGAATTCATCAACAGAAAAAGTTTTATAAATACATGACATTACCTATATTGTTCAGCTCCTGAGTTACAGCTGGTATTATACTCCAGAGCTGCGTTCACAATTATGCAAGCTTCAGTGCTGGAATCTCCCAGTAGTTCCTGCTGTTTCAGCGTCTTCACAGATTGGTTATTTGCCACTGTTCACACCAGGCACTGTACAGTAATCTGCATACCTCCCAACATTTAGATCCTCATTTGGGAAGCAGATTATGTCCTGCCTCTGAACCACCCAGCAATGCTCACCAAACCTTCCTGAAACATCCACTTTTGGGTACATTTGCATTAGCACCCCCTTCCCGATTGTTGCCTGATTTGCAGGGATAATCCCATAAGGAGCTTAGATAAACGCTAAGGGTATGTTTACACGGCTTATTTTCGTCAGTTTTTCGGGCCAAAAACGGCGGAAAAATCGGAAGCAGAATGCCTCCAAACATCTGCCCATTGATTGCAATGGGAAAACGGCAGTCTGTTCCGATGGGCTGTTTTTTTACGCGGCTGTTTTGAAAAACGGCCGCGTAATAAAACGGCCGCGAGAAAGAAGTGCATGTCACTTCTTTGGCCGTTTTTGGAGCCATTTTTCCATAGACTATAGAAAAAAGGCTCCAGAAACGGCCGTAAAAAAACGCTGTGAAAAACGCGAGTGGCTTAAAAAACGTCTGGAAATCAGGAGCTGTTTTCCCTTGAAAACATCTCCGTATTTTCAGACGTTTTTGAGTTTGCGTGTGAACATACCCTTAGGAGGATGTGTCTGTCAACAAACCTGTTGACTGATTCCAGTAGTAACCATCAGAATTGTGAATGCAGGCTATAACTCAGGGCCAGTACAAGATAAATAGGGCCACAAAGTCACTCAGCATTTTTATGGAGATTATATCAATACATAAACCATAAAATGGTGTTCGAAGGTAAATCTACGCTAAATGCTAGACCTGTCCCAACGTAATATCGGTCAACTGGTATCTTGTTGTGTTAATCTGCCCAGATGTTTTTCTTGTTCCAGTGATAATCTTTGGGACTTGGCAGTCGCTGAGGTGCAGACTAAAGAAAATGTTGAGGATGACTCGGTAATGGGGACCGAGACTGAGAGATCTGTATTCTTCATCGGCAACAAAAATGGGGTAAAATGCACCTGTCCCTAATGTTTATTCCTATTGTCTTTCATAAGTCTCTTAATTTCTACTCGTAATAAAAAAGTTTCATAAAAAGCCACATGATATGTCAGATAGATGCGGCCCCCACCTCTGGGATCCAGACCTATCTCTAGAACGGGGCCCCCTCAACCCCGTTCTAGTTTTTTGTACTAACGCTGACTCCCGGCCACTTACTGATTACATAGGCAGGAGTTACGGAAACAGCGTAACTCCTGTGGATATGTCATGAATGTCCCTCATGGGAAAACCTTTTAACCCCTTCCCGACATTCGTCGTAAGTATTCGTCATGGAAAGCCAGTCCTTCCCGTAAAATGTCGTATACTTACAATAAATGGATTGCATCGGCTCAGAAGCTGAGTCAGTGCCATCATCTCCGGATGTCAGCTGTATCTTACATCGGGCACTGAAGTTAGCGTAGATCCCCGCCATTAACCCCCTAAATGCAGCGGTCAAAAGCGATCACTGCATTTAAGGTGTTTGCAGCTCATCCGCACCCCGGGTTGTCGGTGGCTGCAATGGCAACCGGAGGCCTAATAGTGGCCTCCAGGTTTGCCTAGTACGGAAAACTTCCAGTCCCCTCCCGGAGGCGGGGCCTAAAAGGCTTCTGTAGCCATCAGCAAGATGGCGCCGGCTCAGGAGATGAGCTGGTATAAACAACAGTGGATATTAGCTGTATGTTATAGCTGACATCCACCTGTAACGGCAGGAACTGGAGCTAGCTCCGATCCCTGCTATTAACCCCTTTGATTAAGCGATTGATGCATCTTTGTGGTTGTCAGCAGATTGGCAGCTCTGCCTTGCAATCACAGGGCTGCCAACTGCTACTATGGCAACAGGAGACCTAACAATGGCCTCCTGCTCTGCCATTACGGAAGCTGATTAGGCCCCGCCCGGAGGCGAAGCCTAATCCGCTTGCTGTCAATGAATGACTGACAGATCTAATACATTACACTACATAGGTAGTGCAATGCATTAGAAAAAAAAATCTGACAGTTGGACCTTCAAGACCCCTAGTGGGCTTAAAAAGAAGTGAAAAAAAAAGTACGATTCGCCGGAATCGTACTGACTCGCAGAATAAAGTTAACATGTAATTTATAACGCACTGTGAACGCTGTATAAAAAAACGATGCCAGAATTGCTGTTTTTTGGTCAACTTGCCTCCCAAAAAATAGGATAAAGTGACCAAAAAAGTTGCATGTACCCCAAAATGGTACCAATAAAAACTACAGCTCGTTCCGGAAAAAAAAAATCCCTCATGCCACTAAGTCTATGAAAAAATAAAATTAGTTAAGGCTCCAATACGTCATGAAATAAAAATATGCAGTTCTGCCGGCCCGAGGGGAACATTTCTTCTGTTTCAAGAGGCGATTTATTAAGGCACTAAAATTAGGGAACCAGGAAAGGGAGGGCCCAAACATATCTGCTGGAAGCGATGGTGCCCGTATTATA
This sequence comes from Rhinoderma darwinii, assembly GCF_050947455.1. Lineage (NCBI taxonomy): Eukaryota > Metazoa > Chordata > Amphibia > Anura > Rhinodermatidae > Rhinoderma > Rhinoderma darwinii. The sequence goes on along the minus strand of NC_134690.1, from coordinate 383,026,585 downwards.
CCAGGACAACACTTCCCAGCAAAAGACCCCAAACTGCAAATGTGCGGAGTGTAGACCAAAAGGGGGATAAGAAAGGACGCCATATATCAGTGCGACACTGGCCTGTGGGGAAAGGATTGCTTCACAGCGTAACACACATCTATGGATTATTTTAATGTTTTTTTTTACCCCATTATTATACCACCTGACTATGACCCTGATGTACTCTGCCCGGCTTACATATGCCCCACATTCTAAACTGAAATACCAGTAATACCCCAAACAAAACTACTGCCAAGCAAAATCTGCGCTTCAAAAGCTAAATGGCGCTCCCTCCCTTCTGAACCCTACAGTGTGCTCAAAAAGCTGTTTACTTCCACATATATGGCTCCGCCATACCCGGGAGAACCCTTTTAACAATTTTTGGGGTGTGTCTCCAGAGGCATAAGCTGGGCATGACATATTTGCCCCTGAAATGACATATCTGAGGAAAAATTAAAATTTTTACTTTGCACCATCCGCAGCGCAATCATTTATGGAAAAGACCTGTGGGGTGAAGATGCTCACTACACACCTTAATAAATGCCTTGAGGGGTGTAGTTTTCAAAATGGGGTCACTTCTCAGGGGTTTATTTTATTATTTCACTTCAGAGCTCTGCAATTGTGAACCAATACTCTGTACGTCGCCAAATTAGGCCTCAATTTCGCATGGTACTCTATCACTCCCTAGCGCTGTCGAATGTCCAGGCAAAAGATTAGTGCCCCATGTAGGGTGATTCTAAAACCGGGAAACTCGGCATGATAATTAGAGAGCTGTCTTGTTATGGTGGCACAAGCTGGGCACCACATATTGGCATATCTATGGAAAAAAAATCCTGTTTGCACTTTGCAACATAGAGTGCACACTCATTTCTGCAAAACACCTGCGGGGTTAACATGCTCACTACACCCCTAGGTGAATACCTTGAGGGGTGTAGTTTCCAAAATGGGGTCACTTCTGGGGGGCTTCCACTGTTTGGTCCCACAGGGGCTTTGCAAATGCGACATAGCGACCAGAAACCAATCCAGCTAAATCTGAAGTCCAAAAGCGCAATGGCGCTCCTTCCCTTCTGACCCCTGCCGTGTGCCCAAACAGCAGTTTATGACCTTATATGGGGTATTGCTGTACTCGGGAGAAATTGTTTTACAAATGTTGGGGTGCTTTTTTCTTTTTTTTTTTTTAATTTTGAGCTAAAGCTACGTCTTATTGGGAAAAAAATATTTTTTTTATTTTCACTGCCCAATTCTAATAAAATCTATGAAACACCTGTGGAGTCAAAATGCTCACTACACCCCTAGATAATTTCCTCAAGGGGTGTCGTTTTAAAAATGGAGCCTCTTGTGGGGTGTTTCCACTGTTTTGGTCCCTCGGGGGCTTTGCAAATGCGACATGGCCTCTGCAAACCATTCCTGCTAAATTTGAGCTCCAAAAGCCAAATGGTGCTCTTTCCCTTCTAAGCCCCGCCGTGTGTCCAAACAGCTGTTTATGACAACATGTGGGGTATTATTTTACTCAGGAGAAATTGCTTTACAAATTTTGTGGTGCTTTTTCTCCTTTAGTCCTTGTGGAAATGAGAGAAAATTGGCTAAACCTACTTTTTCTTTGAAAGAATGTAGAGTTTCATTTTCAAGGCCTGCTTCCAATAATTTCTGCAATAAACCTGTAGGGTCAAAATGCTTGCTATACCCCTAGATAATTTCCTTGAGGGGTGTAGTTTCCCAAATGGGGTCACTTGGGGGATTTTGACTGTTTTGGCACCGCAGGAGCACTTAAAACTGACATGGTGCCTAAAATATATCTTCTAATAAAAAGGAGGCCAAAAATCCTCTAGGTACTCTTTTTTGCTTCTGAGGCCGGTGCTTCAGTTCAGTTGCGCTTCCCTGGTAAAACTTTCTGTGTTACAAAAAAAATTGATTAAAAATAAATTTCTGCACAAAATAATGAAATTTGTAAATTGCACCTCTACTTTTCTTTAATTCCTGTGAAACGTCTAAAGGGTTAAGAAACTTTCTAAATGCTGTTTTGAAAACATTGAGGGGTTTTTAAATGGAGTGACTTATTAGGGGTTTCTAATATATGGCCCTAAAAGCCACTTCACAACTGAATTGTTCCCTGAAAAAATTGCCTCTTGAAAATGTGAGAAATTGCTGCTAAAGTTCTAAGGTTTGTAACGTCCTAGAAAAATAAAAGGATGTTCAAAAAACGATGCAGACATAAAGTACACATATGGGAGATGTTAATTAGCAACAATTCTGTGCGGTATAACTGCCTGTCTTACAAGGAAATACATTTAAATTTAGAAAAAGCGAATGTTTGCAATTTTTCACAAAATTTTGGTGTTTTTCACAATTAAATGCTAAATGTACCCAGCAAATTTTGCCAGTAACATAAAGTCCAATGTGTCACGAGAAAACAATCTATACGTTTATGGGCATTTGAAATTACTCATAGAGATTTTGTGAAGTTCTTTCTCATAGAAAATTTAAGGATGGGACCCACAGTATGTCAGAGGTAGTCCGAGGCAAGCCAGATATTTTTCTTTCTGTCACTGTCGGCGAGGTAATTGCTTGTCTCTGGCCTTCGGCTTGGGGTCACATGTGCCAGTAGTATTGAGAGAGGGCCTAAAGCCTTCTGAAAAGCGCATTTGATACCATACATTATTTTTTCACCAATACATTTTTAATTTTTTTTTATTTTTATTTTTTGTGTTTTTGTTTTTAAAAACAGTAAATTACCACTGTCATGGTTTTTATACACCATTTATTTCCCCCTATTGTCAGCCAGTGGGAGAGCAGAGAGCGCGTGTTTACAGGGCTGGGAGTGATAGATGTCAGCTGACCGCGTTCCAACGTGTATGGCCAGCTTTAGTTTATACCTTCATAATTGTTATCCACATGTATATGTTATATAATGTACGTATTGTAAGTATATCACTATGTAGTATTCGTAGCATTTTATATTGACCATATTTTTCATTTGTTTTTGATGCAGGGAAAAACCAGCATTATCCTGCGCTGTATTGACAGGTATTCCTCAACTTGTTTCTTCATAATTTGAGATCATTGATCCTTTTAGCAAACAATTGATTTTTACACATAAAGAAAAGCTGGGAATGAGAGTTGGTCTTTTGTATATGACACAGCACAAATCGTGTACACACTTCTTCCACATATGCCCAGTGTACTCAGTGAAGGACTAGATTCATAGTAAAATCAAAACGGTCCTCCCTTCCCGAAAGGTCCACGGTCCTGCATAATGGTCCCAGACCCACGGCGCTATCCTTCTTGGGATAGAGGCAGGACCAGATCCGGGCCTTTAGCCTGCATTTTTACACACATTAGATTACCAAGGCAGAAGGAGTTTGAGAAGAATTAAGCCTCATCACCCCCTTCTCTGCCCTCCGCTCCTTAAAGGGTTCTTCCAACTTTTCACATTGATGGCCTATTCTTAGGATAGACAATCCTTGTCTGATCATTGCTGGTCCAACACCCGGCAGGCCCAATATTCAGCAGAACGGAGTCAGTACCAACATGTAGCTGTGTTTTGTGCTGCAGCGCAGCCTCCATTTCACATGAATAGGGCACAGCCGCACACACAAGGGCAGCTCTACGATGAAGGGCCGCGGTGCTCCAGTTGGAGCCCCACCGGTCACACATTGATGGCCTATCATGAGGATAGACCATCACTGTTAAATGCTGGAAAACCCCTTTAAGCTGAAGACCTGATTAATCTGAAACCGACTAGTTGCTAGGGATGTTCTGCCTGACAACACCATATAAAAAAGACTGTAGCTGTTGAGTATTGTGTTCATAGCAACCAGTCCATCTGAAAAGCCTCAGCTGTAAAGCTCAGTGCTGAATTTATATTGTTTTGATGGGGGCACGGGGAAGTGCGGTTTGGCAGGCGTTACCTCGAGACCATTATCCAGCCTACATAATTTCTAATCCATTTTTTTATTAGCCCACTGCGGGCATTCGACTCTAGGAATAGTTTAGGATCTCCTAATCTGGAAAGGATGTTACATTTATAGATAGAGCAATCTTCTTCAACCTTTCCCCTGTTAACCATTACCTCGTGCACTCTTATTTAACAAACCTATATTTATCTCTCTATGATATGTGAATTATTGAACTCACTGACTCCAAGCTGTGGGCATATTAATGACCTTTGACAGAAAAAGTTAATTGACATGTAAACTACACATCTCTTAACCAAAAATTAACGCAAACCTCCAGTCGAAAAAAATAATGGACTATACATTAAAAAATGAATAGTTAACTGGCTGTTACGCTCCTGAATGATCCTTTCTGTGTTTCAGTCCCCCACTTTCCGGTATCCAAAATGGCCGCCACTGTCTCACACCCTTCCTTGGAGATTTTTCAAAATCTGAGACACGCCGTACCCCCTCCTCTGCCCTCTGATGGTCGAGAACTGATGAAGTTGGCGCTGCGAGACACAGTGCCAACACGGGCTTTATGCCATCAGCGCTCGTCCATCAGAGGGCAGTGGAGCGGGTGGGGGCGTGTTCCAGACTTTCAAAGAAGATCTGTATAGGAAAGCTTGAGACAGGGGCGGCCATTTTGGATACAGGAAAGTGGGGGACCAGAACGGAGGTCAGATCATTCAGAAGCGGAGCAGCAGGCAAATTGACTATACATTTGCAATTTATTGGCTGGAGGGTCGCTATAAAGAGGACCTGTTACTAGCTCACATAAGTTCAACTGGTTAACTGACCTGAATAGCTTTGTCTCTCTGATTCCAGCGCTGTTTTTGTTTTTCCTAGACCCCCCCCCCCCCTTACCCCAACCCATTCCAGAGATATGGCCCACTGTTTTGTTGGCTCCCTATATGCTAATTTACTGTAGTATCCAATGGGGTGGAGCCGGCTTCCCTGCCTCTGATGCTGACCAATTTTCACGAGGCAGCTTGAGGGTAGTTCCCACCCTATTGGCTAACTACATATCATTGGGTGATATCCCTGAAACGGGGGGGGGGGGGGGGTCCAGGAAAAAGAGAAAACCATCTCTGGAATCAGGGAGACTATTCAGGTCAGTAAACCATTTTAACCTCTCTGACCAAGTGGTCGGTCGTCTTTAAGTAAATGAGGGGTTGCCGATGATGATGATTATTATTATGCCATTTAGGTTTGTGATGAGAAAGGATCGTCATTGAAGTGAAGTAGTGTAAAAAATATCATATATGTTTTTGGAAAAGCTGGGTGACCGTGAGAATGGATAACATTACAGCGTATGGATCATTACCCGACTTTTCCAGGCATCTGAATGGCATTTCTGCAGTCTTCTATAAATAAATTTGGATGGGATATATATCAATGTATAACTAGACAGGTTTTTCATTTAGTGGCATTTAAATGTTGGTTGACAACTATAGTTTAGGAGGCTGTTTTGGTTGTCCGGAAGCAACAAACATCAAACTGATTCAGGCCAGACCCGCATAGACTGGACCCACTCCTTTACTTCCACTCATGCAGTTTTTAGAAAAAGAAATAATTGTGAAATGTGTATTGATGATGATGATAATGATTAGTTTAATTATAGGGATGAAGCTCCTAAACCCACCTTGGCATTAGAGTATACCTTTGGTCGGAAAGCAAAGGGACACAATACAGTAAGTATATAAGAGACCAGCAGAGATATACGGAAGTTTATTAACATTTTCTATGGAGATCCACGGCGATCGCCTGTTCTCCACGATATGGAAGGGGCTGTCTGTAATGAGACAACCCATTAAATGTCAGTATACGTGTGCAAATAATTTCTATAACTGGGCTTACTTGTACTGTACCGGGGAGCTGCCATTTATTTTATATAACCAATTCCATTCTATCAGTTACATATATTATAGACCAGGAGGATGGATGTCACGGAGTTTAAACAAGGTGAAATAACCATTATCTGATCTGCCTCCATAGATCAAGATGCTGGCGCATTCTTAGCGTGAAATATTGATAAAGTTTTATCAGTATGGAAATTCTGTTCCTTTACAATTAGTATAATCAGCGTAGGACACTGTGTTCTGTTCATAAAGATAAACCTTTTTTCCCCGTGACAATATTATATACTCGTGACAATATTATAATCGTAAAACATCAACTTCAAACTCGAAATCATACAGCCGGCCTTGTTCAATCATGTGTCCTCTCCAGGATCCCGCGGTATAGACCGTGTCCAAACTAGTGGGAAGATTTACAGCGAGTGCCCCCAAAGACTGCATCTATGCCAGTATAAAGTACAGTTCCCATTACCCCTTTGTTTTTTAAACTATATAAAAAAAGAAAATTAAATGGCTGCAAGTGCTAAATTGATGGGCAGAGAGGGGAGTCCGAGACATCGCTCCTACTTGTGTAGTACACTCCCTGGGTCTCTCTGATTTTTTTATTTTTTTTCCTGTGCTCATGTATAGGGAATGTCAGCTTCAATGTATCTGACTGTGATCTGCACAGCACATTGCCCCGTGCATGAGCAGTTGGCAGATATGGTCACAAAAAGTGCATGCAGAAAACAAAAAACAGCATCCATGGTAGAGGACCCAGTGAGGGTTAGGGAGGTAAACAATCTGAAATGGTAAATAACTTATTTTTATTTATTTTTTTTACTAAAAATACATTATAAATATGGAGAATGTGCATTTGGATTTAAAGTGGCCAGGATTAGAAAAACATGGCTGCTTTCTTCCAAAAAGAGCGCCACACCTGTCCATGGGTTGTGTCTAGTATTGCAGCTCAGCTCCATTGAATTGAAAGTGCCTGATCTGTAACACCAGACACTACCTGTGGACAGGTGTGGCGCTGATTTTGAAAGAAAGCCGACATATTTTTCTAATCCTTAAAAGGAATGTGTCACTAGAATTTTTTTTTTATTTTTTTTTCAGTTAAACAATTAGTATTTGAGTGATTACACATTGTTTTAATTTTTTCACAAGTCAGGAAATCTTATAAATAAGATTCTAATTTATAACATTTCCATATGCTGGGCACTAGGGGGAGCAGTTCCCAAAATTGTGGTAAAGCAACCTCATTGATTTATGCTGCAAATTTGGGGTGGACACACTCTCCTCTAGTGTCCTCACAGAATCCCCCCTCCCTTCTTCTGGCTAGTGCCAGGAGAAGGAGGGGTTTGAATCTTCAAACGTAGCACCTATGGTAGCACCAGGGCTTCCACACCCAGAATTTCTCCCCTGGAAATGACTGATGGTCCCCCCAGCCGTACGGAGAGAAAGTATGTATTGTCTGTTACTACAAAGTTATTACTACACTAGATGAGGATGGAGACGCTCTCTACTGGGCAGGATCGAATTATTGAATTTTTTTTACTTATTTCAAAACGTTTTTTTTTTTTCTTTTTAGCCAAAGGACGTTGCTCATTTTTGGGAACTTGGTGGAGGGACGTCACTACTGGATTTAATTCACATTCCAATTACTAGTGAAAACATCGGGTAAGTAGAATACACGCTGTACCATTCATTGCAAAACTTCAGTGCTGGTCTCATTTTTCTGTTGGTGTCCAAAATTTTTCTACCACCAAAAATCCATGAAAAACAAGGACCCTGCTGGCCTAGGCGATATTTATAGTGATGCACGGAGAATTTAGAGTTTCTGTAAAAAAAAAAAAAACATACTTGCAGGAAATGATCTTTGAAGTTTGTCTACCCTTCGTGTGACTCGTCCGTTACTTGCTGTCGCATAACTATATAGGAGTGCGATTTGGTTGCGAGTCACATACGATTTAGGCATTGCAACATCCGATAGACACCCAAAAAAAAGAAAAATTGCTGACGTGTCACGTGAGTTGCAGTCGCACGTGACTTACATTAAAATCTCTGCAGGCAAAGATGTGTGTGATCTGCGATCAAAAATCTCGATCAGGTCTCGTAACGCAACCCCATTCACAATCGTTATTTGCGATGTCGCGTTGCAATCCTTATGTCGCACGACCACAGTCATAATGTAGCCCTTGACTTATGTCATTTGAGATAAGAGTGCGTGTTTTAGGCTATGTTCACATGGCTTTTTTTCCGGCGTATTTCGGAGCATAAAACGGTCTAATTACGCACTGAAATACTTTGAAAACGCCTGTGACGAGCTTGCCATTGATTTCAATGGTAAAAAGCTGTGTAGTTCAAACAAGACAACATTTTATGCCACTGTTTAAAAAAAGGCTGTGTAAAAATAAGCTTTATAAGCAAGAAGGGATATGTCGGTTATTGAGGCGTTTTTGAAGCAGATTTATAACATTTCCAATCGACAACGCCAAAAACGCTTTAAAAAAACAAAAAAAACGCTTAAATAATGCTCTGCAAATTTGCTTCAAGAATGTTTTGTTTTCAGAGGCTGATCTTACTTGAAATCAGTTTCGTATTTTTCTGCTTCACTCATAAGCCATGTGAACAAGCCCTAACGTGGACAGAACACTGTTGCAATGGGTTTTCATGACCGTTACCAAGCTCAACCAGCAGGTGGCGATGCACCCTCGCACAGCAGCAAAGTCATTCCCACTGTAATACCGGTTAACTTCGGAATATTGTCATTTATGATTGTCTATAAATGTTTTATCTTTCACTTCTGCTGTTTATGTAACTTCTTTTTTTTTTGTTATCTTAAAGGACATTTTCTATAATACTTGTTCTCGATCTGTCAAAGCCTAATGAACTTTGGCACACAATGGAAAGCTTGTTACAAGCCACCAGGAAGCGTGCGGATAAAATTGTTGCAGATATTGGAAAGTCCAATTCCAAGGCAGCAAATCAAATAATGCAGAATATTTGGAGGAATATTCCACACAACCATCCTGTATGTATCCAGAAGACATCCGCAATAAATTATTTTGTATTACTTGAGAATAAAATATGTTCATAGCGTACCATAGAGACGTGATTTAAGGATACTACTTTCTCCTGTTCAACGTGACTAAGGTTTTGTTCGCATCTGCTCTACACTTTACGTTATTCTGTTCCATCAGAGGAACAGAATAACGGGAAAATGTAAGGGCCGACGCTCGATGGACCCTTTTGACTTTAATGGGTTCCGTCGTGTTTCCTTTATGGTTTCTGTCATTCTGTCGGACAAAATAGCGATGAATGCTGCGCTATTTTGGTGAGCAAAAATTACGAAATCTGCGTCGGAGGCTTCTCGCCTAACGCAATTGCACTGGAGAGGAGAGTTTTTGCATAGTTCCTTCGTACCTAATATCAAAGGGGAAGGGACCAGCCAGGACTGGTCCCCCCCCCCCCCCTCTCTAAGGGTCCCATAAGAGCCTGGTCTGTCTCTATGGTATGTAGGTGCTTGGACAACACAATGTAGAGATAATTTGTATCCTCCTAAATTTCTCTTTTATTCCCGGAAATATTTATGGAATCAAAGAAGTAATATTGAGAGACAAAGCATTTTACTCATATCTTTGCTACACTATATGTGTGTGTGTGTGTGTGTGTGTGTGTGTGTGTGTGTGTGTGTGTGTGTGTGTATATATATATGTATGTGTGTATATATATGTGTGTGTGTGTGTGTGTGTGTGTGTATGTATGAGTTATGATGAGTTCTGGATTATTTATGAACCACAAAAGTCACTTAAATGGGTTGTCCCGTTTCAACCAATTAACACTTTCATGACCAAGGATCATTGATGCCCCTGTGTCCCGGTCAAATTTACTTCTTTAAACGATAATATCTTTGCAACCGCTATTAATATCACAACTATCCTTACTTTGTTTTTTTTAAAAGACTTATGAGGCTTTCATTTTCTAGATTAGTTTAATTAATTTCATGTTTTTAATTTTTATTATGAACAGACAAATCACACAAAATTTGGAAAAAATATATTTTCTTGTAATTTTAGTTTATATATTTATATTACATGTATATAGATATATACACCGTCACATTATTATGACCAGCAGTTCATATCCAGAGTAACCGTCGTGTGCAGCACAGAAAGCAGCTAGACTGGCTGGGAGAGACTCAATATGGTGCCGGTCGGTTGTCTCTGGTATCTGGCGTCATGCTGACTACAGTGCATCCCACATTTTCTGGAGGGTGCGTGGGGGAGGATTCCTAATGCGAATAAGACAATCGAGGTCCCACAGATGCTCAATTGGGTTCAAGTCTTGCGAATTAGGGGGCCAGGGAAGTACTTGGAAGTCTTGGTCGTGTCCTGCCAACCACTGTCGGACATTTCTAGCCGTGTAACATGTCGCATCGTCTCGCTGGAAGATTCCATCTGCCCCAGGGAAGACGAACATCATGTATGGGTGGATGTCATCTGCAACGATGGATTCATACTCAAATCGGTTCACTCATCAGTGGGCCCAGAGAACGTCATGAAAAAATTCCCCAGACCATAACGCTGCCGCCACGAGGTTGTGTTCTTCCAGCAATGGTTGCAGGGTGTCTGTTCTCTGATGTTTCTCGCCTGACACGCCAATGTCCATCCGCTCGATGGAGCAGAAAACGTGATCAGAGAAGGCAACCCATTGCCAATCCAAGGTGGTCCAATTCCAATACTGCCGTGCAAATTGAAGCCCCTTTTTTTCCAATGCACCTTTGTTAGCGTAGGAGCAGTGACCATCCGTCTGCTTCGGAGCCCCATACGCAGTAGGTTCGCTGAACTGTTGTTTTAGACACACGTCTGGTAGCCCCTGGTTGATTTTAACGGTGAGCTGCTCCACTGTAGAGCGTCGTTCGGCCGTCACGCGCCTTCATAGCAGACGTTCACCTCTAACATCAATGGCACGTGGTGCTCCGCGGTTTCCACATCGGTTATTCCCAATGGTGCCATCAGGCCACTCACGATACACTTTCATCACAGCAACGCACAAACCGTTCAGAAACTGCGCTGTTTGGGAAATACTGCCACCCTTGGCCATAAAGCCAATAATCATTCCTTTTCGCAAATCTGATCGCTCTTTGATCACGTATCACTCGTTGTTGCCATGGGTAAGACAGCCTATCGCACACCTTATATACCCACCAAGCCAGCCCACGACACATCACTTCTGTTGCTGGCGACGTCGAATGTTAGGAGGTGGTCATAATAATAGGACTCGACTGTGTATATACGCTGTTGCATCTGTGTAACAATGTCTTCTCTTTCTGTCACCTTGGATCGCTTTGAGGGGAGAGTGCAGGAGGCTATAAGGCTATGTTCACATGACATGAAAAAAAGGGCAGTTAACAACGGATCACTTGTCAATTTTTCATGGTTGTTTTGCATCAATGTGTTTCAAAATTTTAATCCATTTCCCGGCCGTATGACCGTTTTTAACCGCCATTTGCCATCCGTTTTTCATGGCTGTTAACAAATAATGTATCGGTTTTTTTTTTGTCCCATCCACCTGAAAACACCACAGTGCCCATGTAGACAGCACCACAGTGTCCTGTGTAGCTAGTGCCTATGTAGATAGCACCACTCGTCCTGTAGATGGCACCAAACTCCCCCCCCCCCCCCCATACCTGTAGATAGCGCCACCTAAGCTCCCTCTAGGAGTGGAATCCTCGGTCAGAGCGCTCTGGCTGTGGATTCTGTTCCTAGGGGGAGCTTAGGTGGTGCTATCTACAGGGGGTTTTGCTCTATCTACAGGGGGAGGTATATTCCAGGGTTCTCAAAGTCACGGCAGACATGCGAGTGCAGCGCTGCTTACAATAATGCAGCAATGCACTCCTTAAACCCGGTTCCAGTCTGCCAACGTTTATATACATGAGAACAGCACGGGGCGTCATCAGTTTGAACGTGTATGGCAGTCGTGAAGTGGTTAATGTTATTTTCTTTGTATAATTAAAGGTTATACAATTTTCCAATATACTTTCTATAATAATTCTTCATAGTTTTCAAGATCTCTGCTTGTTGTTATTCAGTAGGAACATTCATTGTTTACTTCCAGTAAATGAAATTCTGTCCATGGTCATGTGATGATCACAGAGGTGCTGGCTTCGTTACATACTGTAACTGTAACAAGCCGTGCACCTGTGTGTCATCACATGACCATGGACAGAATTGCATTCACTGGATGAAAAAAATAAATTAATGTTCCTACTGAATAACAACAAGCAGAGATCTACCGTGAGAAATTAATACAGAAAGTTTATTGGAAAATGTTATAACTTTTCATTATACCAAAAAACAAACAAACTGAGAACTCCTTTAACTGTGCATAACTATATTATTTCTGCATGGTCTCTGAAGCAGTAGACTGACCCATGGAAATGTCCTGCTATTATTGACTGATTTGAACCTTCTCGTTCTTTTATTTTTTATTAATTAAGAAAACAAAGAGTAATCGCACAGTGACATTGCACATCCATACACTAGAAAACCCTATCCCCCAGCTCCTTATACACAGCCGCCTTACCAGCACATAAAATAACCAAAAACAAATTGGGCTCAGGTGTTAAGGACGGAGAACTGGGCCTAAGAATCTTTTATTTATTTATTTTTTAATAAGGATACAGATAATATAACCAAGTTACTAGACAAGCTCAGGTTTGTGGAAAGATCCTGGCTTAGGCCTCATGCACACGACCGTAAAAACACCCGTTATTGCGGGTCGTAATTACGACCCGCAATAACGGGCCCATAGACTCCTGTTAGTCACGGGTACCTTCCCGTTTTCTGACGGGAAGGTGCCCGTGCCGTTAAAAAAATAGAACATGTTCTATTTTTTTCATTTTACGGGCCGTGCTGCTATGCTTTATCATGGGAGCACGGCTCGCAAAAGCGGCCGGCTGCCCGTGGCCGGCCGTGCTCGTAATTACGAGCACGGTCGTGTGCATGAGGCCTAAGTATAGATGAAAAAAAGGGAAGCCGTCTATGTGCTCTGGATATGTTTATAGTTCGGGCTGTCAAGGTTTTGTTGCTTACATTCATAATTATCGGGCATTCTATTAAGATTTTTCATTTTTTGATCCGAACAGGACCGAGAATTAATTGACCCCTTTCCGTTACCTTTATTAATTATTGGAAGCAAGTACGATATTTTCCAGGTAAGAAAATTTCTTTTTCCCAAAAAACATACCTGCTAGACCAGTAATCCCAATCCAAAAAAGACTAATCGGTCATTATAAAAGACAGTCAAATTGCACAAAAAAAACTGGAGTACAGGCTTTGGGCCAAATTTATTATGTGTTTTAGAAACTTTTGACACCTCACTAGACCGTTTTAAAAAGTGTCTATAAAAGAGCATGACTAAGAGGCGTCGCAAAGTGCGCCAGATTTATTAATGTCATGTGCCACGCTTTTTTCAAGAGGTAACATAAGGAGAAGAAAACGGTCTGACATGTCTATCAAGATGCGCCAAAACTTTCATACTGCGTGCGTCATCATGATCAATTTGGTGCAGTTTCTACCTGTCTGGTCTAGTTTTATCCTAAGTTAAAGGGAGACTGTCACCAGATTTATGCTGCCCCATACTGTGTAGAGGGAGAAAGCTGCCAATCACTAACAGGTAGGCGGGGCTAACATGTGGGCAGGGCTAGCAGCAGCTCATGAATACGGCCTGCAGGAGATAAAGAGTGATTTTATGAAAACTACCGATTTATTGCCAAGTAAGTGACCCAGTGCTGGAATCAGGGCACTGCCTCTACTTTATTCTGCCCTCAGATAGGGCACCGTAAACCTGGTGGCAGATTGGCTTTAAAGGCTGTAGACACCTGGGGTCTTTTTTTTTTTTTTCTTTCTATTTATATCATTATTGATTTTATTTTTTTTAGTTAAATGTTTTTTGAGGGTTTTTTTGTGATAAACTTTTGTAATTGACGGCTTTTTGCTGCTTCTATGTACTGTCATACATAGAAGCTGCAGAAGTGAAACAAAAAAATGACTCCACAGGGGTCTACAGCCTTTAAAGACCGTAATAATAAATCTGACCCAATATGAGCAAAAAAAACAGCCAGCCAATTTCTAAGGTCTTTGTGCACAGTTTGTACGTTTTTTTTTTGTTTTTTTTCTTCAGCCAAATGTCAGATGTATGTAAATTGTATGTTAAACACACACTCACTGAAACGCTGGAACTTTTGGGGTTCACAGTGCACGCGGCGGCCATCCAGCAAATTTTACAGATCACCACTTCGCCTGGTCTCCCATAGTGACACCTCCCTTATGGCCTCCTGAGATTGTTATTTTGCCTCGTGATTGCTGCAGCCAATCACAGGCTGCAGCTGTCACATAGGACAAAACAACGTAGTCTCAGGAGACCGGCAGGTGAGATGACATCGCTTTGTCCCATGTGACCGTTGAAAACAAACACCGCTGTCGCTGCGGAAGACCAGGGGCTGCAAGTATGGTATTTTTTTTATTTTAGGGATGGGATCACAAGTGCCCCAATTGCCCTATTTGACTGTCCGATGTCTAACTTTGATACAGTCCGAGAAGAAATCCGAGTCCGACTGGGCAATCAGGGCACTTGCCATCCGCTGCAAATTTATTCAGACTAAATCAAATTTTGGTATCAACTTGATTTTGGAAAATTCGCTCATCTTTAGCTCGTGCCCAAAAGAGGATCTGGAAAACTCATGAAAGGGCAGAATGGTATTTCTGACTCATTTGTTTCATGCAATAATATATATATCTAATAATTTATTTTTTATGTTAAATGATTATTTTAATTAAGTTATTGCTTTTTATTGATTTTCAGGATTTTGAGTCAGAAAAAAGAAAAATAATATGCAAAACACTCAGATTTCTATCACATTACTTTGGAGCATCGCTACTGGTTTGTATATATACTGAGATTTTAAAATTATGTTGAACCCACCGGGATATAATTGGCTAATGACAAGATTCACAATCTAAGGGCGGATTTACACGAACGTGCTATACGTCCGTGCAACCCGCGTGGACCTATATTAGTCTATGGGGCATTTCAGACAGTCCGTAATTTCTGCATTTTTCGCGCATCACGCACCCATTGAAGTCAATGGGTGCGTGAAAATCACGCGCACCCCATGGAAGCACTTCCGTGGGATGCGCGTTATTCGCACAACAGCAGTAAAAGAATGAATGTAAATAGAAAAGCACCACGTGCTTTTCTGTTTACAAACATCCAAATGGAGTGTCATAATGATGGCGGCTGCGTGAAAAGCACATCCATATGAACATGACACACGCAGCTTACAAGTGCATTTTGCGCACGCAAAAGCCGCGGTTTTTGCGTGTGCAGAACGCACACGCTCGTGTAAATCCGCCCTAAAACTGTAATTAGTTTGATACGTAAATTTTATATAAAAAGATACAAATACATTTCCAAACTGATCGCTGTGTCACATGGATATTAAACTAGTAATTGAAAAGAAATAGAGTTAATTAAGTGCAATACTCGGTGGCGTAATATCAATTTTGTATTAAAGGGGTTGACCTGGACCTCATCAATAATAAAAGCAATTGACTTACTTACATTAAAAATTCCATTCCTGTCCCTCCATGGTCGCATGATGTCACAGTGGATGAACGTGACTATGGCTGGTTTTGCAGCTCTGCTGATTTGAACTAAATGGGTTTGTCCTGCAATACCGCACATAAACTGTGAACAGATGCAGTGTTGTTTTTTAAAGAAACCAGCCATGTTTTTCTAATCCTGGACAACCACTTGGGTTGTCTAAGATATTAAAAAATTAGCCTAACCGCAGGAAATGCGATAAAAGAAAAAAAATAGCCAATAGTCACCTACTTGACACTGGAGTGGCAGCGGGAAATGTTGAGGGTACACACTTTGCGAGTGAACCCCTGTTGCTGTGGAGCTCTAGCCTAAAATAGTTGATCCAACCTTTGACACTAATAGTCATCACTCTTTGGGGAAGCTTTCCTCCTCTAGATTTTGGAACATCCTAAACATACCATACATCTGTATTGAACAGTGGGTTGTCTTTTTTTATTTTTATTTTTATTTTATTTTTTTTTAAATTAATTTTTTCAAGTGTGAACTTCTCTCTCTACAGTTCACTAACAAGGCTGAATCTCATAAAAGTGTGTTACGTTCATTTGTAAACCATTTGGCATTTGGACAAGAGAAGAGGTAAAGCATGTACGAATATGAAAATGTGTCATTTTGGTTTAATGATTAGACTTTTCGGCTATAAGTTCCCTCAGTATTCGGCCCCATTCACACGAGCGTGAATCACGTCCGTGTGCTGTGCGTTGAAACAACGCACGATACACGGACTCATTGATTTCAATGGGGCCGTTCACACATTCTTGATTTTTCACGCAGCGAGAGTCCGCTGCGTAAAACTCACTGCATGTGATATATTGGTGCGTTGTCACCCACCTACGCGCCCATTGAAGTCAATGGGTGCTTGAAAACCACACACCGCACACGCATACACATGCGTGTTCGTTGCGATGTACGCATCAATTCAGTTGAAAATAAGAAAAAAAGATGTGCTTTGCGAGTGAGTAAATAACGCATGCCGCTCGCAAAGCACACTGATGCATAACGCAACACACACGGACCTGATTCGCACGCGTTTTTCACGAATCCAGATCCCATTCCTCATATAGCCTGGGAATCTCCCAACACACCCATCCACACAACTACGAGTACTACACAACATGATATGTACATCTAACTCCAATACAACTTATAGTAGTATTTTACTGTTCACCATAATGCTCTTCCCGGTGCCCCCCTTCATCATCTTCCCTCCCTACCAGAGTATACACTAAGGGCCCTTTTACCTGAACATCGTCCGTGTGACGGCCGTTAAAACAACGGCCGTCACACGGACCCATGTATTTCAAAGGTGCCGTTCACATAACCGTTGTTTCAATGGAGCGTATGAGTGGTCCGTTGAAAAATAGGACATGTCCTATTTTACTGCGTGCCACGCATCCCTCCATAGCCTATAGTCTGAGGGGGATCCGTGACAACGCGTCCCGCACAGGTCCACCTGGGATGTGGAAAACGGCAGTTTTTCACGTTCAAGGTGGGCTACGTTCGTGTGAATGTTGCCTAACACTGTGAAGTGCAATTATGCTGATTCATTGGCTAGATGATAGCGATCCCGATGTTCCTCCCTGTATACATACACACGTGCACACTTTTTTATTTTCTTGTATGTACAGATAAATGCTCTTCAGTATCTTACTTTATTTTATATTACATTGTACTTCGTCTACTAATGTATTTATACTGCACTTCACTTGTATTCTACAATGTTCTTTTCCCCTCCTTTCCTCTTCTCCTTCCCTATACTTATAACCATCTCCTCCTGACCCCCCCTCTCCCCTAATCTCCTCATTTGACCTCGCACACCAGATTATATTACTACAGCGCCTATGTGCCCAGGTGTTAGTGACCCTCAACCATATTCCATATGGAGCTGTCTTTGACACCCTTTATTGCACCTCTGCAGTCACCTACTATCGTGTTGCACTCTTTTTGATGTGGAAGTGACCATAGTCTCGTATAATGCTTCAAATGTATATCAAAATCGCTTCTTACACTTATTTAAAGTAATTGCTACCCAGAAACAAGGCCTCATCTTGATTACTGGAGATTCCAACCTTGTAGTAGGACCAGCCTTGGACCGCTCTCCACCTCAAACCGCAGTCCAGTCCCTTCTCTCTAAACCATTTTCAGATTTGTTACACTTTTTTAGAACTTGATTGATATATAGAGAGAATTCAATCCTACAGTTAAGTTCAAAACTACACCTTCTACTCAAACCCCCACCCTTCTTTCTGTCGTATTGACCATTTTTTTCAGCAACCAATCCACGCTCCCATTGCTCTCCTCTGCTACCATACTCTGTGTCCCATGGACTGATCACAGCCCACACTCAGTCTCACTGTCTTCCCTGGTTCCCTATGGTGCTTCCTATACCTGGCGCTTAAACTACTCCCTACTCGCAGTCAAAAGTACACTTGCAAAAATCAAGATGGCGGTGGAGGATTACTTCCAATTGAACACGGAGTTAGTTACATCTCCTGTCTCCCTCTGGGAGGCGCACAAGCCCACCATGAGAGGTAACCTTATCTCGATAGCTTCCTAGAAAGATAAATGAACTGACCACTCACCTTGATAATGCTGAAAAAGTTTGGAAGTCTTCCCCCTCTGCAGCCACTAAACCCTAAGTACAGGACATTAAATTAGAACTTCACCTTCTATTGACGAACCAGATGGAAAAACGGCTACGTTGGTCCAAACAAAAATACTACTCCCAGAGTAACAAACCTGGCTCTCTCCTAGCTAAACCGCTTAAATCCCCATCACAACATTTCTACACAATTAAACCTTGCACGCCCTCTGGCACCATAAGAGCAGACCACAGGAAGATTAATTACATATTTAACTCCACACTATCCGCCTTATACTCTCAACCTAGTCACTTTAACATTACAAAGGCTAACCATCTGTTTGAAGTCCTATCTTTCCCGTTTATAGCTGACACATACCTTTCTATCCTGGAAGAAGACATATCCCCACTAGGTCGGTTTAGCAATTAAGAAGCTGAAACCCCACCCCCCCCCCCCCCCCCAAATCGCCAGGCCCAGACGGTTTCACCCCTTTATACTATAAGAAATTCTCATACATCCTAAGCCCTCACCTAGCGAACCACCTCTTCAACTCATTAACTAAGGGATGCCCCCTCCACCCCTCTTCACTTCAGAGATCCATCACTAATTCTCGCCCATCTCACTCCTGAATATTGACACAAAACTTCTAG
The DNA here is from genome assembly GCF_050947455.1 of Rhinoderma darwinii. Taxonomy (NCBI): domain Eukaryota; kingdom Metazoa; phylum Chordata; class Amphibia; order Anura; family Rhinodermatidae; genus Rhinoderma; species Rhinoderma darwinii. The sequence continues at coordinate 383,007,893 of NC_134690.1, read as the reverse complement.
CAAACCTACTAGCATCCCTTATGATTCACTTTCTGAGCGAACTCATTCATAGAGATCATACAGGCTTTATTTCTGGCAGACAGACTGGCCACAACATCCGCAGAGTAGTGCACTTAGCACATATTGCTCGCTCCAGGAATCTTGGTCGTATGGTCCTTTCTTTGGGCATACAAAAAGCATTCAACTCTGTCTCCTGGGAATACATGACCTACATACTAACTAAATGGGGTTTCCTGGTTATTCGTCCCTTTACACCTCCCCATCAGCCTCTGCTCGTTATGCGGGTTACAAGTCAAAATGCTTCCCTGTCAAATGTGGCACTCGCCAGGGCTGTCCCCTTTCACCCATCCTCTTTGTTCTCTGTATAGAACCCCTAGCTATGCTTATTCGTTTCAACGTCAACATTTAGAGAAATGGAAATGGCAGGTCGAGAACATGAACTCTGCCTATTCAAGACGACATTTTACTTACTTTAACCCAACCTCTCACTACCCTTCCTAATCTATTTAAGACCTTGGACGAATTTGCTACTATCTCCGGCTTGACCATTAACCAATCCAAATCCCTCGCCCTTAACAGCTCCCTACCAAACTACACTGTTTCCCTATTACACTCACACTTCCCCTTTCTCTGGTCCAGTTCCATACTTTGAAGTTAAACATACTTTGAAGTTAAAATCAACCCTACTTACGCATCACTCTTCACCGCTAACTATCCTCCCCTTATTCGGTCTTAATCAGCACTTCTTGGGAATTGGTGCACCGTACCACTTTCCTGATATAGCCAGATAAACATCATATAGATGGCTCTTCTACCCAAGATTTTGTCTTTTTTAGAACGTTACCCGTAACAGTACCTCCTCACGTCCTACGCAATTTTCAACGTAAACTGAACTCGTTCATTTGGCTGGACAAGAGACCTCGCTCGCGTCTCTCGCTTCACACTCCATGGGCTAAAATGTGATGGTGGTTTAGGTGCTCCCAACTTATTCAAATACTATCAGACGACCACCATCGCCTAATTGGCCCTACTACATAAAACTAAAGACACACTAATGTGACTTTTTCTAGAACTTACCCATGTCCATCCCATACCAGCTTCCTAGTACCTTTTGGATCCCACCACAACTCTCTGGCCCCCATCACCCAGCCCACTAATGAAACACTCTCTAGTGATATGGGAATCAGTGAAGTTATACAGTGGCCTATCTTCAACACACTTACCCTTGATGAATCTATGGCATAATCCTTTGTTTACTCCTGGGATCTCGCATCTTTCCTTTTAGCTGATGGAGAGGGAAGGGCTTCCTTCAAGTCCACAACTTCGAGACCCTAGGCGACAAAAATAATATCCCTCCCTCGGAAAAGTATAGATACTTACAACTATCACATTGGGTTTCCTCACTAATCCAGCGGGACTCCTCATTTATCAAATTCATGCAATTTGAACAAATTTGTGTCAACTCCCCCCCCAATATTCAGGCCTGGTCTCTCACCTATACAAAAAAAATTAGCTTACTGCACAACTCTGTCTAGGCGTTCATACGTTGCTAACTGGGAAAGGGACCTCAACCAGAAACATGAGACAGCTGACTGGACCTCTTCCTGGGATGTCATCTCTCATTGTTCCACCAATATCACGACCATGGAATCAGCCTACAAGATTCTCTATCGTTGGTACCTTGTCCCCAGTCAAATTTCACATGCTATCCTTGGGTACCCTGTCACTTGATTGCTTCCCGGGATTCCCCTGAGAAAGGCGACATGCTACACACTTGGTGGACCTGTCCCAAGGTTGTCCGCTTTTGGGTTAGAATTTTTAACCTTATCCGTTCTCTCTTCCACACCCCAGTAAGTCGGGAACCCTTGACAGCACGGTTACACTTTCGACCACCAGGACTTACAGGCTTGCAATTAAAACTCTTCACTTTCATCCTTCTGGCAGCAAACAGACCATAGTACAGGCGTGGAATATCCCCTTCCCTACTGTTCTCCTCTGTCAAATCAAGATTGGATAATTGCATGATCAATGAATATCTTTCTAGTGTTCTGAATGATATGGCCACCGGTTTTGAGAAAATATGGCTTCCTTGGATTTCCTATGCCCACCTATCGATGACCTTCTCGTCCATGATCCACCTCTGATCTGGGGGTTTTCCATGTTTGTTGCTGGTGAATGGCCCTCCGGGTTGGATTCCCCCCCCCCCCCGCTCATCTTTTTTCCTCTTCTTCTTCTTTTTTTTTTTTCTCTTCTCTCTCTCCTTTCTTCTCTCATCTCTCCTTAAAGGGAATGTGTTGCCAGCAAAACATGTTTGTTTTTTTTTAATTAAACATTTAGTGTGTAGGTGATTAAACATTGTTCAAATTTTTTTCACGAGTCAGGAAATATTATAAATTAGATTCTAATTTATAATATTTTCCAGTGCTGGTCACTAGATGGAGCTATTCCCAAAATTGCAGCATTGCATGTGGTAAAGCAACCACATTGCTTTTTGCTGCAAAATTGGGAAAAAAGCACTCGCTATAGAGAGCTCTCAGAATCCCCCCCTCCTTTATCCTGGCTAGTGCCGGGATAAACGAGGGGATTGAACGGTCTAACCTCCTACACTGTGTGTCGCCATTTTTTGAGCTAACACACAGTGTAGTAGGTTTACATACAGTAGTAAACACACACAAACACGAACATACATAGAAATCTCTTACCTGCTCCTGCCGCCGCGGCTCCCTCCGGCCCGTCCGCTCCGTCTGCTGCCGCTGGTCCAAGTGCACAAGTCCGGAAGCCGCGACCGGAAGTAGTAATCTTACTGTCCGGCCGCGACTTCCGGTCCACAGGAAAATGGCGCCGGACGGCGCGCATTTCAAATTGGACTGTGTGGGAGCGGCGCATGCGCCGTTCCCACACAGACGGCGTACACAGAAGTGGATGGGACGGGCCCCGTTCGCAGTCCCTATGGGACTGTGGCTGCCGTATTCCATGTCTGTGTCGTTAATCGACACATACAGAAATGGAAAAAAAAATGGCAGCCCCCATAGGGAAGAAAAAGTGAAAAAATAGAAAAAAGTAACACACAAACACACAAATAAAAACGTTTTTAATAAAACACTAACATAAAACTGACATGAATTTTTTTTTTGTGGTGACACTGTTCCTTTAAGTCTTGGGTAAGAAATATCCCCACTTATACCCTCTACTCAATACCACCCTATTCCTCTTACCTCAGTCATATTACAACCGAATCCCGTGGTTGTAAATTATGTTTTACAATGTACAGTTAGGTCCAAAATTATTTGGACAGTGACGCAATCTTCATGATTTGGGTTCTGCATGCGACCACATTGGATTTGAAATGAAACAACGGAGATGCAATTGAAGTGTAGACTTTCAGGTTTAATTCAAGGGGTTGAACAAAAATATCCTGTGAAACTAAATTGCAACCATTTTTCTACACAACCTCCTCATTTCAGGGGCTCAAAAGTAATTGAACAAATTAACATTACCATAAATAAAATTGTTGTTTTTTTTAATACTTTTTAAAGAATCCTTTTACAGGCAATGACTGCCTGAAGTCTGAAACCCATGGACATCACCAAACGCTGGGTTTCCTCCTTTGTGATGCTTTGCCCGGCCTTTACTGCAGCGTCTTCACTTGTTGCTTGTTTGTGGGTCTTTCTGCCTTAAGTTGTGTCTTAAGCAAGTGAAATGCAGCTCGATCGGGTTGAGATCTGGTGATTGACTTGGCCATTGCAGAGTATTCCACTTCTTTGCCTTAAAAAAAAAAACTCCTGGGTTGCTTTCACAGTATCTTTTGGGTCATTGTCCATCTGTCCTGTGAAGTGAAGTCCAATCATCCTTGCTGCATTTAGTTGAATCTGAGCAGAAAGTAAATCCCTGAACACTTCAGAATTAATCCGGCTGCTTCTGTCTTTAGTCACACCATCAATAAACACTAGTGTCCCAGTGCCTTTGGCAGCCATGCATGCCCATGCCATCACACTGCCCCCTCCATGCCATCACACTGCCCCCTCCATGCCATCACACTGCCCCCTCCATGCCATCACACTGTCCCCACCATGCCATCACACTGCCTCCACCATGCCATCACACTGCCTCCACCATGCCATCACACTGCCTCCACCATGCCATCACACTGCCCCCACCATGCCATCACACTGCCCCCACCATGCCATCACACTGCCCCCACCATGCCATCACACTGCCCCCACCATGCCATCACACTGCCCCCACCATGCCATCACACTGCCTCCACCATGCCATCACACTGCCCCCACCATGCCATCACACTGCCCCCACCATGCCATCACACTGCCTCCACCATGTTTTACAGAGGATGTGGTGTGCTTTGGATCATGAGCCGTTCCAAGCCTTCTCCATAATTTATTCCCCCATCATTCTGGTACAGGTTGATCTTAGTTTCATGCTGTTCCAGATCTGGGCGGCTTCTTTAGATGTTGTTTGGCAAAGTCTAATCTGGTCTTTCTATTTTTGAGGCTGATTAATGGTTTGCACATTGTGGTGAACCCTCTGTATTTGCTTTCATGAAGTCTTCTCTTTATGGAAGACAGATTCTGAAACACCTACTTCCAGGAGAGTGTTCTTCACTTGGGTAGATGTTGTGAAGGGGTTTTTCTCCACCATGGAAAGGATTCTGTGATCATCCACCACTGTTGTCTTCTGTGGACGTCCAGGCCTTTTGGAGTTAACGAGATCACCCTCTTTTTTTTTTTTTCTTTTTTCTTTAAAGAATGTACCAAACTGTTGATTTGGCCACTCCTAACATTTGTGCTCTCTCTCTGATGGATTTCTTCATTTTTTTCAGCCTAACGATGGTCTGTTTCACTTGCATTGAGAGCCCCTTTGACCTCATGTTGTGGGTTCACTTCAACAGCTTCCAAATGCGAATGCCACACCTGGAATCAACTCCAGACCTTTTACCTGCTTAATGAGGCAGTTACATATTAAAGAGCTGTAATTTCTAAACCCTTCCTCAAATTAGGATTTGAATATCCTCAAATTAAAGATGAGAGTGTGCACTTTAAGCCCATAATTATTATATAACTGTATATTCAATATATTTTGTTAAACAGCTAAAATGCCAAAACTTGTGTCACTGTCCAAATAATTCTGGACCTAACCTGTATATTACACACAAGTTCGACTAGCGGGCCTGAATATACCCATTCTGTACTTTTACATTGTTCTACTGCCTATGTGGATGATGTTGTTAAGAACTGATTTACTTGCTTACCCAGCAAATTTACTTGTTTTACCTATCCTATTCATGTAAAACCAATAAAAGTGTTAGGGGGGAAAAAAAAATGCAGGAAAAGAAAAGTGAAACCAGGAAGTGCTTGCAGAGGAGAGTAATGGATGACACATGGAAACCACACGGACGCGGCACGGACATTTATATGGATTTAAAACGGTCCGTTTTTTGCAGACGCAAATCCGACACGCTCGTGTGGATAAGGCCTTAAAAAAACAAAAAAAAACATAATGTTTTGCAACCAGACCTAAAAAAACATTGATAAATTGCATTACATTGTGACGACTTTCATCACTTTTAACTTACAGCAAGCTTGTGTCTGTGGATCAAAATAAGCCACTTGTCATTCCAGCTGGATCAGATTCCTTAAATCAAATTGGTAAGATTTTTTTTTCGTCTCTACTTTATTTTATTTTTTTTGTTAAAACTTCTTCAACTAAAATGTCAGTGTCTTTAGGAACCCCTCCTGCTTCTGACAGTGACCTGAGACAAGTTAATGCCCGAACACCCATGGAGCTATGGAAGAAGACCTATGAGAGGGTTTTCCCTCCAGAGGTAATACAGTTGGAGCACAGTTTATTGCAGGGGAGCTATGAACTATAGTCAAGGGGAAAGTGGGAATTATGAATTACATATATTTGTACTGCTAGTTAAAGAAACACTCCAGATAAAACTGATACACTGTGTTATGCCTAGTGCAAGGCCTGAGGGGATGGTGCATGACACAGGGATTCAAAGTACCACAAAGAGAGAACGCCTCTCAGGTCCAGAGTGTTCCTTTTACCCCTTCCTGCACTGTGCCATACATTTATGGCGCTGCAGGATGGGCACGGGGATGGCTCAGAAGCTGAGACGGTGCCATCAGCAGCGGGTGTCAGCTGACACACAGGTTTTTCTACACTTACCAGTTCACTAATTCTGAATTTACTGCTAAATCAGCTCACTGAGAAATCAGGTTACAGCTTCCCATAGAAGTATATAAAGAGGGGAGGAAGCAGGAGCAGAGTGAGTGCGAGGCAGACACAGACACTGCTGCAGCTTCTAGTAAGTGTTCTATCTCATCACATCTGGTCATTACTGCTGTGTAATCTTCTCCATGCTGTTAATTCGATGTATGGGATATGTTAGGCTCCACCCACTAGCTCAGGGAAAACTGAGAATTAAAGAGAGCCTTTGGAGGGGAAAACTGCTTAAAAAAAAAAAATGCAGCATACAAGTCATATAATGGCCAAGAATAGTATTAATCCTCATGTACAGTCCCAGTGCACTGCTCTCTGAGACCAGACCAACGGGAAGGGGCACTAAAGGCATTCCCCCATAGAGGCAGGTAAGCAAATCTACTTGTATAATTGGCTGAAAATCTGCCCATGTCATGTAGAGCCAGAACTCTGTCAGGGAGTCCTGCAAGCATAATTTACATAGATGGCAGGAATGACTTCTGTTAACACTGAGACCAATTAAACAGGGAAAGGTCATTAGCATTTATTGACTGGTCCTGTGCGTTTCTGTATGTTTTATTTTAAATCCATTTCAGTTTTGGATTATCCTATTATAACTTCGGTTATGTTCCTGGTTCCCGAAATCAGATCTTTGGAATTTTTTTTATCCACGTGAAACGTCCATGGCAGCAGATCATAAAAAGCCTTACACTATAGCAGCAGAGCATTATCTTGTCTGGCCAAATGACCAATCTGATTGTGGCTTTACAGTATAATTAAAGTGATTACATTTATTGTACAGCACAAGGTCATCATGTCTATTTCAAGGCTTACTTGTATCAGAGTCTGAACTATGGCTCTATGTGATATTTCAGCAAATCATCAGTTAGGTTTAGTAATTCATTGTGATGCAGTTTATAATTAGTAATTTGGTAATTTACAGCAATGAGTTGTAATATGTATGGAGTAAAGCCCATGGCCGCTGCTAAAAAAATATATTTTAATCCTGGACAGCCACTTTAAGGATTTATTTTCATGTATGATTTATCTTGAAATTATTTCAAGCTGTAATATATGATTTTCTTATTTTTTTAATAGAATAAAAACGATTCCAAAGATTTAAAGGACCCTGCGAAAGACTCACAATACGCAGAAAGGGACGTAGATGCCATGCGGGCTCTGAAGGATCAGGTATGTGTGTTTTACACTCATTGAAGTCTCCCGTGGAGGTAGTTGCAGTTCACTTGCTGTTATCTAAACCGTTGTGTGGAGGTTTTCTGAGTTAGTTCCAGCTTATCAGTAATCGTATTGTGTAACACCATAAAAAGGTATGTTAATAAGGCAAAGACAATTTCTGGATCATGGAAGGAATAGGACAGTATAACTCTTCCTCCCATTCAAGTCCTTGACCTAAAGAATCTCATGCATCTGTCCTTATCTCCGTACTCGGCCTGTCTATTAGAGTTAACTCAAAACCCTCCCACAAGCCTACAAAGCTCTCCACCATGCTGCATCTTCCTACATTTATATTCTCATCTCCTACTAACCCACTCATGCTGGCCATTGGACCAAAAACCTACACTTATCCTCCTTCATCACAACTTCATGCTACGTAAATGGGTTGTTTGTCATGGATAATCCCTACTTTTTAGAAGGGTCCCTTGCCACACTGATCACAATGGGCCCCTCAGCGGTCAGCTGTATTTGTGGGGAGTCAGTTACACAGCCCGTGACCACAATTGCAACCTAATATGGTCTCACTCTGCTTGTCTCTAAGGCTGGTCATACATTCAGATGGCTGTCGGCTGAATGATTGTTCGTCTTACAGCTATTCCTCCCGACCCGACACATGCACGCTCAACTCAATGCTCCTCTGGCAGCGGCTTATCTCCTTGCAAATAAAAGGATCGGACTTGTTGGTACCTAACATACCCGACCCCTCTCTCCCCCTACATCTGCCATCGTGGGAGAGTCGGGACGCTGCCATACACATTTGTTGGGCAGCCGGTCCCACCGAAATCGGTGGGTTCAGCCGAAATACATATAATGTGTATGGCCAACTTAAGTTGCTACCCTCGTTATATCACTGCACTTGATACGTGGCACAGATACTGGATGGGTGGCATAAAGTTTTATAATTCCTATTATACACACATGTTCCTGGTCCACTGTGCAAAATGTAAATTTTACACCTTTCGTGTCATTCCCCTAATTTTCTTTCTCTCTCATCTTGTTTCTTGAACTTCATTTGTTTGAACTATAAAGTAGTAAACATGATATACTTTAAGCTAAGGACCTTTTTGTTTCACTCCACTTGATTTGCTGTTGAATTGAATCTATTACCCATGTTCACTGCTTTGTTTCGAAAACCTGTTCAACTTGACAAAAATTCTTCCCAGTCATTTCTTAATTAATCATTTCTGGGATAGCTTGGTGAAAACCAGTATGACTGCAATTACAGCTTGCACAAGGGCTATGACCCAGATTTTCTAGGGATCTAAACAGCAGATCTGCCTAGTTATGCATTCACAGGGAATGAATATTGCAACTAGTCAGATTTATTGTTTAAGGCCGACGCATTCAATATCTACGAGACTGCTGGAAACAGTCGAGCACTGTACTCAGCTGTTTCCGTCAGTCACATAGACTTTAAATGGAGCTGCAGCGCACATGATCAGCAGCCACTCTATTCCATGTCCCATTCACTGCAGTTGAGCAATAAGTTGGAACTGGGGGAGTTCGGGACCCCTGTTCTTGTGGTCGGTGGGTGACCCAGCGGTGGGGCTTCCAGCATTAAGACAGTTATCACTTATCCTGTGAATAGGTGATAATTGTCCATTCCGGGACCACCCCTTTAACAGATAACTTTATAATGATCGAATAGTGACATTAGTAATGTCTTTTTTCTTTTTTTTAACCTTGTACTGGACCCTCCCTAGAACCCGGTAGAAAATACTTTGCAAACATACCATGTATAAACTACACATTTACATCGGGTCTATATTTACGGTTTTATAAAATGTATACAAATGTTTGCAGAAAGTAAAATATTTTTTTTTCCGGTGACTGTTAGCATCTGACCGAGAATAACCCTGCGACTCAAATCGTTCATCCACCTTATCAAACAGTTGGACACTTTACCATAAATCCAGCGTAATAGAAGCAATAACTTATCATTTGTAAAGTGTTTATCAACTCAGCACATGATAACACTCTGTATATTCAGGTCAATGGTCCAGAGTTACCTGTCCCGTGTAGTGGATTTTATTAAAAGCTTTAATCCGGTCAATAAGAAAAGCAAGAGAGAATCCACCATCAGACCCACATGTAAAGCCCCCTCACACCACTTCTATACCATGGTCCTAGCAATGCTCCTCACCATATCCGCCTCTGACTTGATTTTTACTCTATCACAATCCAAACTGTGGAAAATTAGATAGACCCCAATCCTACCCCGAATAATATCTATGTATTTGAGAGGTCCCCCCTCCAGTGCTAGTGCATATGAAACAATAAGGATGGGGTGAAGAGTTAGCTGCTTTTTATTTTCCTACTGGGAGGCAGCTTGCTGTAACACAATCCTACCACCATTTATTTCCACATTCGGCAAAGCTCAACATGTTAATTGGGATGGTTAACGTCTCACCAAAATAACTTAGTCCTAAGATATTGCCTGTAAGATCTGTGTAAAGGGTTTCCAATATAATTATTCTTCAATAAGGCCCTGTTCACATCACGTCCTTTTATTTACGTTTTGTTCCCGACATACACGTTAAACATGTCCATAGGGCTCTATTAACATATATAGGCCAAAAGAGTGTCCTTTTATAGCCTACGTCTGTCCGGTTTATGTCGCTTGAACATAAAAAAAGAAGGTATGGACTATGTTACGCTATTCCATTCCATAGAGTCCAGTAAAATAAACATATATGTTAAACATATACATTATTCTAACATGGTAGCCTATAGGTGCCATATGGTACTGTATGGCATACGTCATGAGCTTTTTAATACAATTAAGGCCTATAGGTGAGGTTTTTAACGTATACGCTTTTCCCAGTGTATACGTCAAATGTAGGCCAAAAAAACTTGGTGTGAACAGGGCCCAAGCTGATCAGGCATATATGTTCGAGCTGTTGGTAGGTGCCACAATTCTCCAAGCTCTGAAATCTTTCTGTTCTCTGGGATTTCTTAAGAACTATATATATATTTTTTCACTACACTGGCCTTTGAAGAAGCAAGTGAGGAGGACTATCCTAGGTCATGTATTAATAGCTGTAGCATTCCCCTCTTTTTCTTGCTCGGTGTTTCCCTTCTCTCTCAAGCCTGGCTTCTTCGGGCTTTGCACACACCAGGTTGAATACACAGTACTTTGACCAACAACCCTTAAACAGTGAGAGGCAGATCACACCAATTGGGGAAAGTTGCTCTGTAAATGTAATTAGGGGGCGCTGATTATTTGTAGCACTCCTCGTTACCTATTCTAATGTCTCATGCTGATGTGTCATTGTGGACATAATTATTGTAAGATTATCTTATCAATATAAGATATGAATTTATCTTTAGTGGTTTACTACTGCAGTACTTTACCTAGATGTCCACTAAAACATGGGTGATCTGGGAAGATTGTATGTGCCTCAGTAGAAAATCTTACCTAAGATATATTTTTACACGATCTTAAAGGGGAACTATACCTAGAAATGAATGATCGAAATACATTTTTTTGTTAGTCTGCAGGATTTTCTTCATGTTCCTGCAACCGTCCTGTAGAAATCTTGCAGAGAACACAGGGCTTAACTTCCTTCTAATCGCTTCCATTTCTGCCTGGTGGAGGGGCGGGGCTTGGTCAAAGAGGCAAGGCTTAAAGGGTTTGTCCACTTTAAAAAAATATATATATTTTTTTTCATATAGCCCATCAGGGAATTAATAGATGTTAATAGATGAGGGTCCTAAACATGGGACCCACTTCTGTTGGCTAGAGTGGAGAACGATTTAGTTACAGCATTTTGCAATTTATAGTTATTAAAGGGACACTATCCCTTCAGTCTATCTAATCTCTGCAGGTAAATAGGTCCTGGGCACAGTCAATTTTTAGGCTGTGACAATGCTGGCTGCAGCAGTGACGTGCTTGTATATCCACATGAACGCTGCTGCCAATCACTGGTCTCAGTGGGTATACGGCATAGGATCGCTGAGGCCAGTGATTGGCTGCAGCGATCACATGGGTATATGGGCACATCTTCGCTGCATCCATGTCAATAAACAGAGGTGAATGAAATGAAGAAACAAACACGGCGCCACATAGTGTGAGTAAGCCCAAAATTAGTAGTCAGAGTGTGACGAATGGATGCTTACCACAGCTGGATAGGTCAATCGCTTTGAACAGATGTAGATCGTGATGAGTGCTGCTGCCAAAAAATCCCAAACGGTTACACCTCTGGGTTACCGTGCAATGTTAGAGAATGAAGATAAAAAAAGGGGGATTTAAAGTGGGCGCTGCTACTCAATAAGGATGCAGAGATAAATAAATAGTGGTGTTTATTTAACAAGTGGCTACGCGTTTCAATGCCGCACCGGCATCTTCCTCAGGCCATACTGTATGGCCTGAGGAAGATGCCGGTGCGGCATTGAAACGCGTAGCCACTTGTTAAATAAACACCACTATTTATTTATCTCTGCATCCTTATTGAGTAGCAGCGCCCACTTAAAATCCCCCTTTTTTTATCTTCATTCTCTAATAAACAGAGGTGGAAGGACCGGAGCAGCGGCACTGGAAGGTCGGGGATCTGTGAGGTGACTAATGGCTCCCTTTTTTTTAATTTTTTTTTTTTAAATGCATTCCTCCTGCGTTGGCCAATTTTTTTCAATAACTCTGAAAATCCCTTTAATCACGAACTTACATGTACTTTAAAAATGATACTGCTGCAAAATGCAACTCATCCCTCCCACTTTCTTGTGCAGTTGGTGATTGCTTAGAAAATGTGTCTGTTTTGAGGGAAATACCTTTTTGGTTTTTTTTTGGGGATTTCTTCTAAACATGGACTGTCAAGGACTTTTCTTAGAATTTAGAGATATTTATGGTAGCGGCCTGATGTTACTTCAAACAATATTCTGTTGGCTCAAATATGGTAATTTGTGATGTCAACTGAGTTTGCTATTGTATTGTTAACACAGTGTTTATATCTCTATTATATGTATAATTTAGTATATAATCTATTTATAATATTTTTTAGGAACTGGAGCAGTACAAAAGGAATGTCGACAAGTCCTGGAAATCAATGACCTTTGGACTTCATGCAAGATAAAGTTATTATTTTTTTGTCATTTGATTTTATAAATTTTAAGTTACTGAGTAAAAATAAGTGTAAAAAATGTTTTTGTATGTTTTACATGTAAATACAATAAAACGACTATATATAATATATTAATTATGTTTCTTTAGAGTAGTTATTTTGTCAAATGTGTAATGTACTGTGTGTTTTATAACCGGCCCATCCTTAAAGGCTATGTGCACCTTTGAACCAAAAATTATTATTATTTATTTATTTAATCCATGTTTTAAGTCATTTGAAGCTAATTTTAAATTGACATTAATTACAATTTTTTTTTTTTTTCTTTTTTACTTCTTAAGATACTGTTTTTATGTATACTGTATTCATAGAAGTTGTATTGTTCTGTCAAAGCCAATTCCGTCAGGTCAGCTGAACTAACACCTTGGCTGAAAGCTGGCTTATGAATTTAGATATGATCGTTATTCGCTATGTCCTGTATATCAGAGACACGCAGGACCAGCTTTCAGCCAAGCCATCAACTCATCTGACCTGATGGCCGCGGCTCTTGACAGAATTATTAGGCTGGATTCACACGAGCATGTTCGGTCCGTAATGGACGGAACGTATTTTGGTCACAAGTCCCGGACCGAACACACTGCAGGGAGCCGGGCTCCTAGCATCATAGTTATGTACGATGCTAGGAGACCCTGCCTCGCTGCGAGACAACTGACCCGTACTTTAATCATGTTTTCAGTACGGGACAGTAGTTCTACGGAGAGGCAGGGACTCCTAGCGTCGTACATAACTATGATGCTTGGAGCCCGGCTCCCTGCAGTGTGTTCGGTCCGGGACTTGCAGCCGAAATACGTTCCGTCCATTACGGACCGAACATGCTCGTGTGAATCCAGCCTAATGCAGATCTATGTATACAGGATACATAGAAGCTGTATCATAAAAAAAAATTAAAGTCAATTTAAAAGTTGCTTAAAATTCCTTAAAACATTGAACTATTAAAACAAAATGGTTTAAAGGTGTACATAGCATTTAAAGGAAATGTCCCCTTTTTTTATTTTACATCTTCTGTTTTGTATATTTTGTGTTCTGTGTCATTACGTGACATCATGTGGACATAAGAAAACGGCATGTTTTGTCATTTACATGATCCTGTGTTATCAGCCTCAAGCTTTTATATTCGAGGTATCATCATAAAATTCAAAATGCCTGCAGCTATGCGGAGCATTGTACACGGTTTATACAATGAACTCAAAATTAAATCTATATGCAGTAAGCTCTGGAATTTTCTAATTTAAAGGTTTATTCCAAAATCAAACGTTTATGGCATATCCACAAGATATGCCTTAAATGTCTGATAGATGCAGGTCCAATCTCTGTATCTATATCGAGAATGAGGTTCACCCTTACCCCATTTAGCCTGGTGATGGCTGTCAATACCAGGACAGGGACTAAGTGAAGAGGGGGCCACGTCTGGCTCTCTTAATATGTTCTCTGGGAGTTACAGAAACCGCTGGTGACCCCCGTTCTCGAACCTCGTTCTTAATATAGGTGCGGGTCCCAGAGCTGGGACCCGCATCTATCAGACATTTATGGCATATCCTGTGAATATGCCATAATTATCAGAGTTGGGAATACCCTTTTAACTCCATACAGTGGATTTGGAGCATTGTATCAGAAAAATAGTGCTCCAACCCCTATAAGAATATATGAAAAATTGGGCAGACCCCCAAAATGTTGCATTGAAAACGCAAATATTTCCTCCTCATGGAGCTCCGCACAGTACCATAACATACATGGAATAAATATTCATCTGGGTGTTCTATGGACTTTCTGGGATACGGGAGATGATCAATCATGTGAATAACCTTCATGTATTTATTGTCCATTTTAAATATTTTGAGAAGGAAACGAAGTTTTTGCAAAATAAACAAAAGTTGCAGCATGCTTTATTTAAGATTTATGTATAAAAATATTATTTAACATTAATTAAAAAACATTAAATGACAATATATTATACATTTATGTTAAATAAATTAATTATTTATTTCAAATAATCTACAATTAACCAATACAAATATTTTTATTTTTTTTTTTGTTTTTTTTAAGGCCTTTAATGTTTGACAAATTCTCAACTCCTATAGCATTACAAACATCAATAATGAAAAACATGTTGTTATGCATGGACCAAAAATGATTAACAGTGTAGTCACTGCAGTATGTGAGAACACTCGCTAATATACATTCCGGTCCCCCGTCACGCTGACTCTGAGATTTTCCAGGGGATCGGAAGCCTAGTTGCACAGTCTTCTTTGATGACTATACAACTCTTCATCACGTGACTGAGCCCCCTGTACTCCATGTACTCGCTGTACTACTGCACCTACTTGTACATGGAGTACAGCAGGGTTGGTCACATGACAAAGAGTCGTATCATCATCATCAAAGAAGGCTGTGCAACTAGACTTCCGGTCTATGAAAATCTCAGAGTCAGCGTGACAGGGGACCGGAATGTATATTAGCGCGTGTACTCGCATACTGCAGTGACTACACTGCTATTAATATTTAGTCCCCGCATAATCCCTCTACCCATATACATCTGATAATCTGAATACATAAATACATGTAAGAGAGGACACATCATTACATCCCTCCATGCAGGCGATAAGGCTTGTCTGCTCCAGAGGAAGAAGGCCAGCAGAATGGTCCTGATTTCTGTATCATGGGACCCCACATAGGTAAGATTTTTGGGGGTCCTAACTTAGGCAATAACTGACTTTTCTGTTTTTGTTCAAGTTACAGGTTAATATGAATTAACGAGAACACAAATTGCTAAGATTTCAATGCATTATGAATATTTGTCATGTCTGCTGGACACCGGCCATGAAATGTCTCTGTGAATTCACAAGATTCATCCGCACCATTTCCATTTTTATAGTTCTTGGTTCGAGCCCACAAATGGTTCCCTCCATTGTCCTTAGATAGAACATGAATGTGATGTCATCGGAGCTCTGGAAGGGCTCAGTTATTTTCTATGAACATTTAAAATTCTTTGTTTTATTGGAAGACCAAATCAATTCACCTGATTTCAAGATTTCCTTATTTATAAGATTTTCTTGAGCTACTCCTATTAGCATTTATTGCGTGAACCGACCAGCAGTGTTTGCGGTTTGCTTTATGGCACCGAAGAAAAACCTAAGCAAATTGATTCACCACAATTATATTCTACTGGCTGACGAATAATCCGAAATAACTCATTCATGTCTAATTGAAATATAATGTCTTCAACCTTGGCATAGAAATATGCACTCCAAGCTATTTAAAGGAACACTAAATGTAGAAAATTGTCAAAAAATGATAGAAAAATTTCAGAAATGTTTTCTTTATTTTTGTCTTTGATCCATTTTGTCTCATATCGCAAACCTAATTGTGAAATTTTTATGTGTCTCAGGAGATCAGCCATTTCAATACTCCTGCTCTTCCTCACAAACGTGTGTCGGGCTGTAAGGCAACTGGCTGCAGAAGGAGCCCTCCCCCATTGCCCTGTATGTAATCGGAGACCAGTAGCAGAACCACCGCCAACTTTGGCCAAGCCCTGCTGCTAAACCCTCTGTCAGACAGAAATGGAAGAGATCAGGAGGAAGTAAACCGAAGTTCTCTGAAAGATTTCTACAAGACTGTGTTAATCAGGAGCATGAAAATTCCTGCAGACCGTGTGGACAAGTTTATATTTTGTTCATTTTTATCATTCATTTCTAGGTTTAGTGTTCCTTTAATAATATCATTGGTAAAAATAGTACATTGCAGAAAAATAACAGTCCCAGCAATTTTCCAAGAGGTCTATCTGCGGACCAAGATGTCTCTTATTTTGAAACTTATTATGCAGCCAATGATCATCGCAGGAATAAAGGCATAGAGCATGAGAAAGTCAAATGTCATTCTGGATGTAGCTCCGGGGTATGTGCGCTCAATGAAATCGTTGCCATTAGTGAAAGGACATTGTGCGTTGCCTTCCGTATTGTTTTCTCCCCCTGTGGAATAAAAATGTCACATTGAAATATCTGTCCAACATTTTTCAATAGATGGAAGTTACAGCAAAAAATTTGTCCTGTATTTCTTTTGTTTTTGATGGAAGGTGTGTATGTATGTGTAATATATATATATATATATATATATATATCATCTTTCTGCTGGAAATTGACACATTGAATTAGGAAATTCTGAGTTGCTAGAGAAGGATCTCCCATTCAGTGCCCTTATATTTTACCCAGACTGGAGAATGGCTACAAAGAGTATTACACGGGCAGTCCATTGATTTCAACGGGTTCTGTGTAATGCTTTGTTTCTCTCGCGGTTGCGCTGCAGAGAAACTGAACACTTGCTGCGAGATTCCTCCACAGATTACCGCTGGAGTCCCAGATCATTGGGAAACCTTCTAACATAGGAGGGGTTGTCCATCAGACACCCTTTTAAGTCTAAATCTAGTGTTCATCTTTAACATCTTTCTGCATTCGGACATAACTATCTATTTTAGCTGTGCCTTTCCCACAAAAGGATGTACAGTTATGTCCAGTGGATGGTGCAGGCACAAGGACTGCCTACATCCCGTTGCAATGGGAGTGATCGGAGTTACCTCCGATCCCAGCCTTTTAACCCTTTAAATGTCATGGTTCACCCATCGGTGCTCCGAGATACACTGATGGGTTGCTACGGCACCTGGAGGACTAACATAGGCTCCAAGGCCTGCCATGTCTGTATACCTATTAAGTCGTGCTAAAGGCTCGGCCTAATAGCTTGCCTGTCAGTTTGTTACTGACAGGCAATACTGCTTTGGTATACTAAGTAAAATGAACGCGTTGTGGAGTCTCCCAGTGGGGCTAAAAAAGAAATAAAATTTAATAAAGTAAACTAAAAAAAAATAAATGATGCCTGTACTGGGTTTAGCCTCGAATGTCTGCCGTGGAATCTCAATCAAGTTCACGTCTGAGTTTTTCTCAGGAAAAATCTGTCGTGAACAAGGCCTAAGAAAATCTTTAGAGCAAGATGGTTGTTAGTTTTGGATAATTCCAGTTTGCGTTCTATAATATTTATATTGTCTTTTCTTCTGTAATAGGGGTTTTGGCTTTGATATGTATCCTGATCAGCGAGGGGATATAAATCCTATGCATACAGTTTTTTATAACTTACCACAAGTGAAATTCAAGTCATAGAATTCATTAACCACCAGTATTTCACATGAATATCTCTGGTATGTAATATAGCTTAAAAGTTGGAACACCTGAGGCATTTCTTGTAAACTCCTGAAAAAATACATAGATTTTTATTAAGTATTTGATCCTTTTTTTAGGGATTAATCCCTATTTTTATATTGGCTAATGAAGCTATGTAAACAATAAAAATATTAGAAGTTCCTAAAAAATATGTAAAAGCACAGGACCGCAAGCAGAGTGCATTTCTCCAGATCCTGGAACTTTAAGGTGACTTGTAATATTCTTTATAATTTATAGAAGGCGGGACAGTATTCCTTAGTATGCATACCTCGGCTCCTGCAGAACCTCTTTTTGAAGAACAAGGTGGAATTTTATGTTTGCCATTGACTGACTGGTTGATAAGTAACATCCTCATCATTTTCATAAATAAGATCTGTTGCAGCGGAGGTGTGTATCATGATGTTCTGTATCAGCTGGGACACCGTATGTATAACTGCAGCTGCTGAAGAACCTCTTTTTAAAACGAGCGGAAGCATAACGTGTCAGTTAGTCAGTGCACAGCACTAAACTACCCTGACAGACCGCTTCTACAGCAAGACATGAGCAGCGCTTATGTAGAACAATTCCTCTCTTGTCAATTTCTGACATCCAAATGTGATGATTATACAAATATTATTAACATCTGCAGGAAAATTTCCACAGACATTTATAACATATTAAGTAAAAATATATATAGAATGCTATAGGTTGGCACAAGGATTTCACCTTAACACTCCTGATCCTACAAGGATCCCAGCAATGTTCAGCAAAGCCACCCCAGCATTGACAATATTAGGGTTGTTCACTATCCCAAGGACTGCAAGAGTTAGTAATTCACCCATTAGATGTGGGACTAAAGCTGCGGCAAGAAAGCATCCGAATCTCGTCATCTCTGGATTTAGTCCTACTGTCCTGCAATATAGGGAAATAGACAAGTATATGAACTATAGATCTCCCATTTCATGTTTAGGCATAAAACGTGTGGGGGGAAAAAAACAACAACATACCAATACATGACCGCACCAAATATGATAACACTGAGGATGCTGAATGGGAGGATGTGCATTGTATAAGCTAGGAGCATTTGCCACTTCTGGTATAAACCATCTTTGCTTTCCTGGTCACTGATCGCACGCAAAGCTGGAACTGTACAAGAGAAAAAGACACATTAATGACTAATATTTAGCCAAAAAGGAAATTCCATTAACAGCAGTATATATTTATCACCAGAATCTCCCCCGTATGAGAGTCATTGGGGAAATGGTACAGGGCAGCCTCTCTGCTCTCTCCATTCACAGAATCTAGACTATCATAAACATCTCCTGTATTTTGCGGTTGGCATTGAAAAGGCACGTGCATCATCATAATCATTCCCTTAACAAGGTATATATTAGTTATAAACTAAATAGAACTATCTCAGGAAAGACATTGATGACGTATTGCTAAAATATTCTACCAATGTCTGATCGGAGGGGATCCGACCACTATGATCGTTGCCGATCGCTAGTGGTAGCGGAGCTAGGAAAGCGCCATGCCAGTTTGTCTCTACTCGGCACAGCTCAGGTTTCTTGGCTTTGACTATAATGGGCTGACCATACGGCCTCTAGAGGAACCCAGGCAACGAGGACAAAGTGTCCAACTATCATCACTGATCTGGTGTTTACATTTTGCTGGGATTAGGTGTTGTCCATAATCCATAACGACATCATATGACCACAGTGGCCAGTCACTGCTATGGAAAGTCACATCATTATGGGCTATGTTTGGTCTGGGCCAGTTATCTGCCCCAAGAGGGATCACATTATGTTCTCCTAAAGCAAGATTCCCAGACTGCAATGAGAATACTGTCCTGCTCTGTTGCGAAAAGCCACTGTAGTGATCTTACTGCTATTGGTCTTCTGCACGTGCTATAACCCTTCTCCCACCTTATACATATATTTTGGTGATGTATGTCCTCTTGTAAGGCAAAAATCCTAAATGCAAAACACTAACTACTCACATAATGCAACTGCATTAAGCAGCCCCGTGTATGATGTTCCACCCAGACACTGATAAATGACTCCTATACGATCTTGTACTGCTCCTTTCAGAACATCATTATTTAACCGAATGAGAAAAAATGCAATAAAAAGGGCAAATATTAAATTTTGGGAAAGCCGCATGATTATTCCAATCTTATTCCTAGATAAATTTCTCACAGTTCTCCTAAAGATAGAAAAGGAAATAGAGAAGTGTTATTTTTAATATTTACCAAAATATAACAGGCCATCAATTAAAGAATAGTGGTGGATTACACTAAGTGGGTTGCCATTTTTTTCATGTGTATATCACAAAGCATCTCTATCAACCAACATTTGAAGCCCAAATAATTTAAATATTTTAAGTCCTGTCCATGCTCCACCCAGGATCACCCTCAAAAGAGTATAGAGACAACTCTTTTTACAACAATTTGCATAAGTCTCACCCGTTATGCAATCCTGTTGACAGGACAGTCTTGTGATAAATGTGACCCATTAAAACAATCACATAAAATACTTTTTTTTAAAAATCTTCGTCCCACACCTGAATAAGACCACAAGCTTGGACAGTTCACTTGGTGTCTCTTTTCTTTTGAACGGGATGATTTGCTGCTTTTTGTTATTTTTTGATGAGTCAATATATTCCAGCGTGGTCTGAAATTGTTCAGAGTCTCTGTAGGCGCCTACAATGGCATGAACCCTACTATATGTTTCCATCTCACGTTCTTTGGTCCTTGTGTCCACAGATGTAAGGTCCACTATGGAGAAACATTTGATTTAGGTGTTTCACAGTAACTAGGGATGTTCATGTTTTTAAAGTTATACATTCAATATTGTTGTATTTAATAATTGTATGAAATGTAAATTTGTCTGCCTATTATTTCCAAAAAGCCTTATGTTATCCAAAGTGGTTCAATGTGTGACACAATAAAATACGCAAAAGTTTGCTATTGACTTGCTTTCTTTGCTTTTTGTTTTTTAGATAGATAAATAGATACATTAGAAGTACTAAAACTTTGAGGTGACTTTTCAGAATAAGCGGTCATATGTGTGCACGAGGAATAACATTATTTCTGGCCATTAAATGACTTGAGTTCTATAGTACTATAGTACTATAAGCTGCAGCAGCCTTTCTGTGTCTCTCTCTCACTCTGATCCTTCTCCCCCTCCCCTCTCCACAGACTTTTATGGGCAGCTGTCCCGTGATCCTTCAGTAAGCTGATGGTCCGTCTTGTCTAAGACAAGAGGGAGAAAGCAAATTCAAAGTGACGGAACAGTTAGGAATGAGGGGAAGAGAACAGGAGCTTTAGAAGTGGACACATTTTCTTATGGTCGCATGTACTATTGATTAATGCAAAGTTTGTTTAAAGGGCGGTGCCTATTTAAGAAGGAAAGAAAAATAGATATTTATCTTACCAAAAAAGTCAAATGGATTGGAGTGTTCGGGACATTCATATCCACAATCATCAAAGAATGAAATCATCTCTTGAGGGTTTCCGCAGAATATAAGTTCTCCACAACTCATAATAGCAATCCTATCAAAAATCTTATTTAAGAAATAAAAAAATACACTACAGTCATTCACAATGCAACATGTTTGTTATAATTCTGCATCAATAAATAGAAGAAGGTTCCTTTAGAAAACGTTTTTACTTAAATCAGGTTTTCATTATATATATATATATATATATATATATATATATATATATATATATATATATATATTTGTAAAACATTTTTGGTACTGTTCTTTTTATTTTTAATGTTCTAGCCACATAAAAAAAATTATAAATATTTTTTACACCATGTGTGGTATAAATAATATATTATCATTTTTCTACTCTTCATTACGAGTGCAGCGATAACATTTATGTATTTTTTTCTACAATAAAATAGATTTGATTGAAAACAGGGGTTTATTTGATTCAATTTGTGGTGGAGACCTATTTTTCATTATAAAATTTTATTAAACTTAATTTTACATTTTTCTTTTGTCTCTCTAGCGGACTTGAAGCAGCGATCGTTTCATCGAATTATTGTATGTATGCTTTACATGATTAGTAATCCATAGCATTGTTGCCTGTCAGTGTATCACTGACAGGTTACCTATTAGGCCATTCCTCGGCAGATATCTATGGCAGACCCAGGGACCTTTGCTAAGTCCCCGGCTGCCATAGTAACCCATCAGCACACCGCGATCCCGTCATAGGACTCCGATGAACTGAGCCCCCTCCAACTCCTTAGATGCTGCTGTGCTATTGACTGTGGCATCTAAGGGGTTAAACGACTGGGATCAGAGGTTTCTCTGATCCTGGCTCTTACTGTGAGATCCTGGCTGTCAATCACAACCAAACTCCTGTAGTGACTTACTGTTACGTCCTATTGCATTTAGGAGACCGCAATTAGGATGAAATAGTATGTCCATATGCAGGAAAGGGTTAAGGAATATATTACAGTATTGCATATATAAAATAACAGCTGTATTGCTGCCTTTAGCCATAGGAGAGTTCTGAGAAGATACATTAAAAGTTAGAAGAACTTTTTATTTTTCTACAATTGCCCTGCTGAAACATGAGTAGATGCTGACTGTTTGTTTCATGACTGTCTGTGTCTTCAGTCCGTTGACAGAACATAAACTGCTGTAATCTCAAGCCTGCATTCTGCTACACCAGAGAAATATAGACAATCATTCTCCTGACCTACATCTGGATTTGATTATCAAAACTTTCTTGAGGTTAAAGGGGTTGTCTTCAATTCCAGCCGATGAGGTGATAAGCTGGTTGCTGCAAGTACGGCTTCTCAAAACCTCGGGGGAAATGTAGTATTGATTGTCACCATTCAAATGAATGGCTGACCATGTAAAATATGGATGGGACATGTCCGCCAGAGCCCCTCTCTATGACGTTTGTATGCCCTAATAGGGTATATGGAAAGAGGTTATGGTTGTGAGGCAACCCCTTGAAAGGGGACTTTCCAATAATAACATTATATTTGAGCATTGATATTAAAAGGGTTTATGTGGGCACCGAAAAGTATAATGATATTTTAATAGCTTTTTGTAGCGCTGGCCGGAAGTCTTGTTGACAGTCTTCCTTAACGACGACACGACTCATTGGCATGTGACCGGCCCTGCTGCACTCTATGTAATCAATGTAAAAGTATTACATAGATAACATAGAGTACAGCGGGGCCGGTCACATGATGAAGAGTCGTGTCATCATCAAGGAAGATTGTGTAACTGGACTTCTGGTCCGCCGCCAGCACTAGAAAAAGCTATTAAAATCTCATAATCAGCACGACAGTGGAACGGAATGTATATTAGCGAGTGTACTCACATATTGCAGTCAGTACACTGCTAATAATTTTTGCTCCCCACATAACCCCTTTACGGATTTTTATGTATGTTCCTAAGATATTTTTCTAAAGTGCTTAAGGAAAGTTTGAGTTAAAATTTGCGTGAAAAAAGTTCTACACCTGGAGACAGGATATTTGTTATCACCGTGATGTGCTGTATAAATATTCACCAATACACAAATAACTGT
The DNA here is from genome assembly GCF_050947455.1 of Rhinoderma darwinii. Lineage (NCBI taxonomy): Eukaryota > Metazoa > Chordata > Amphibia > Anura > Rhinodermatidae > Rhinoderma > Rhinoderma darwinii. Next base: position 382,984,578 of record NC_134690.1, on the reverse strand, counting down.
AGTAAAACAATATAATTATTATTATTATTTTAAAATAGAGCACAGAGCAAATAAAACAGACTTTAGACCCAGTGTTATATACCAGTCTGCAATAACCTGTTCCATTCAGAGTGGAAAACAAGATCTGCGCTAGAAACATACAATTGTTGGGTACTTACTTTGAATAGTTCTGAGCGAGGCTGGTGAATAGAAATAATCACTATCCTGTCCTTACGAGCCAGCTGAGAAAGCAGTAAAACGATATGATTTGCCGTCATTGAATCCAAACCAGTAGTTGGTTCATCAAGTAAAATGATCTCTGTAAAAGACAGGAGAGTAACTGCGTGAAATTAAATCTTCACAAATAGCATCCTCTACAGTACTAGTACATGAGTTCTTACTTCTTTTTTGTATCTGGCAAATTTGGATGACCTTTAATTTCACCTTTATTACAGTTACTTTAGGGGTTGTCGCTGGGGCCCATGAAGGGTTATACCTGCACCTACATCAATAACAGCGGTCACCTGACCCCACTGTAGCCTGGCTGCGGATTCCAGGCGGGAACTAGTAGACAGGGACCACAGGTAGCTCTCTCCATTCTATTCTATGGGAGTTACGGAAACAACTGATCAAACGCTGCTCGACTTTTTCCATAACTCCCAAACTCCCCTCCACTAGACCCCATCTGGAATCTGCAGCCAGCGGGCACCCCACCAGGCAAAACTGAGGTCGGGAGACCCTTGTTCTTGACATAGATGTGGGTCCCAGAGCTGAGTCCCGCATCTATCAGATATTTATGGAATATCGTGTGGATATGTCATAAATGTCTAAGTTGAGAAGAACCCATAAAGTCTTAACTGGTTGCTTGAAACCCCCATTTTCAAGTACCCATGAATTTCAGTGAATTCTCAGATAATAGAGCTGGGGGTCTCCCATTCAGAAGCTTAATCTATCACTTAGGGCATGACCACACATGGCGGAATTCCTCCGCAACTGTCCGCATCAATGCCGCACCTAATCCGGGTTGCGGATTACGGCTGCGGATCTGCACAAAATGTGCAGAAAATTGATGCGGACTGGCCGCTGCGGACTGCAGGAAAAGTGCTTCCCTTCTCCCTATTCAGTGCAGGATAGAGAGAAGGGACAGCACTTTCCCTAGTGAAAGTCAAAGAAATTCATACTTACCGCCCGTTGTCTTGGTGATGCGTCCCTCTTTCGGCATCCAGCCCGACCTCCCTGGATGACGCTCCAGTCCATGTGACCGCTGCAGCCTGTGCTTGGCCTGTGATTGGCTGCAGCCGTCACTTACACTGAAACGTCATCCTGGGAGGCCGGACTGGAGACAGACGCAGGGAGTTCTCGGTAAGTATGAACTTATATTTTTTTTTACAGATACATGTATATTGAGATCGGTAGTCACTGTCCCGGGTGCAGAAACAGTTACTGCCGATCGCGTAACTCTTTCAGCACCCTGGACAGTGACTATTTACAGACGTCTCCTAGCAACGCTCCCGTCATTACGGGAGCCCCATTGACTTCCTCAGTCTGGCTGTAGACCTAGAAATACATAGGTCCAGCCAGAATGAAGAAATGTCATGGTAGTAAAAACAATACGCTCCGCAGCACACATAAGATCTGCGGACTTCATTGCGGAATTTTGACTCTCCATTGAAGTCAATGGAGAAATTCCGCCATGAGTCCGCAACCAGTCCGCCACTGCTCCGCAACAGACAGAGCATGCTGCGGACACCAAATTCCGCTCCGCAGCCTATGCTCCGCAGCGGAATTGTACGCATCGTGTAAACGAACACTGCTAAATTAAAGTGAAAGTCAATGGAGAAACGGCTCCGCTGCGGATTAACGCTGCGGAGTGTCCGCAGCGGAATTTAAGTGAAATTCCGCCATGTGTGAACCCGCCCTTAGAGTGAAGGACGGCTACAATGAGTATCTCTCATTCTGGAGGACCCAGCATGTCCATGCATTATGTGGACAGTCCGTTGATTTTAATAAGAACCATGTAATGTTTCATTCCTCCTGTGGTGGCGCTGCAGAGGAATAGAACACTAGCTTCTGAATTTCCCCCAGATTACAGTTGATCGCTGGGGCTTTATTGTTCAGGTAATTTACTTTCCCTGTAGAGAAGAGTTCTACCCAGTTTATTCATAGGAAAATCTACTTACTAATGCAGGCTTACATAAGGAAGGGCATGGTGTGACTTCTGCTGACACAGTGTCAATACAGCCCGCCTGGTTGCTCTCTCAATTATCACTTGTATGTGGTTATCTGGCAGTGTGCCCCTAGCAACCTACCTGCCTCAGATCACTGAAGTCTTCAGATCAAGGCAGAAATAGCGCCAAACATAGTGCAAAGAAGTTCGAGGAAGCCTGGCCATATGCAAACTACAGATGCATACTCTCTTACTGCCACATCATTCAGATTTTTGTACAAATAGGTCAACTTGTAACTCACTTGGGTCCTGAATTAACTGGGCTGCAATGGAAACCCTCCGCCTTTCACCACTGGATATGCCATTGAAAATGCGGCCTCCTATTACTGTATTAGCTACATGAGTCAGACTCAGCTCAGCCATGACGGAATCTACCTGAAAGGTACATATTCAAGAGACGTTGAGAAAATATCTGTGTAAGAGACGTTTCATGTTGCTATAAGGTTTAATAAGTAGCTTTTTTTTGTGTTTGTGGTTTTTTTGCAACAATTTGTGTCATTGCAGGTGTATATATAGATATCTATATACAATACCGTTCACTACTCTGTGCACTGCCATGTGTCATACCATGGCAAGCTTAGATGCATACCACCCTTGTGTGCTTATGGTTGCCATCTTATACACTACCGTTCAAAAGTTTAGGGTCACTTAGAAATTTACTTATTTTTGAAAGAAAAGCACTGTTTTTTTCAATGAAGATAACATTAAATTAATCAGAAATACACTCTATACATTGTTAGGGTATGTTCACACGCTGAGCCAAAAACGTCTGAAAATACGGAGCTGTTTTCAAGGGAAAACAGCACCTGATTTTCAGATGTTTTTTGAGCAACTCACGTTTTTTGCTGCGTTTTTCGCTGCGTTTTTGGCAGTTTTTGGAGCTGTTTTCAATAGAGTCTATGAGAAAACGGCTCCAAAAACGTCCCAAGAAGTGCACTTCTTTTGACGGGGCTGTAATTTTATGCGTCGTCTTTTGACAGCTGTCAAACGACGACGCGTAAATTACAGGTCGTCGGCACAGTACGTCGGCAAACCCATTCAGATGAAGGGGCAGATGTTTGCCGACGTATTGGAGCCCTATTTTCAGACGTAAAATGAGGCATAATACGCCTCGTTTACGTCTGAAAATAGGTCGTGTGAACCCAGCCTTAATGTGGTAAATGACTATTCTAGTTGCAAACGTCTGGAGCATTTCATTTGTGGGTTCGATTAAACTCTCCAAATGGCGAGAAAAAGACAGCTTTCATGTGAAACTCGACAGTCTATTCTTGTTCTTAGAAATGAAGGCTATTCCATGCTAGAAATTGCCAAGAAACTGAAGATTTCCTACAACGGTGTGTACTACTCCCTTCAGAGGACAGCACAAACAGGCTCTAACCAGAGTAGAAAGAGAAGTGGGAGGCCCCGCTGCACAACTGAGCAACAAGACAAGTACATTAGAGTCTCTAGTTTGAGAAATAGACGCCTCACAGGTCCTAAACTGGCAGCTTCATTAAATAGTACCCGCAAAACGCCAGTGTCAACGTCTACAGTGAAAAGGCGACTCAGGGATGCTGGCCTTCAGGACAGAGTGGCAAAGAAAAAGCCATATCTGAGACTGGCTAATAAAAGGAAAAGATTAATATGGGCAAAAGCACACAGACATTGGACAGAGGAAGATTGGAAAAAAGTGTTATGGACAGACGAATCGAAGTTTGAGGTGTTTGGATCACAGTGAAGAACATTTGTGAGACGCAGAACAACTGAAAAGATGCTGGAAGAGTGCCTGACGCCATCTGTCAAGCATGGTGGAGGTAATGTGATGGTCTGGGGTTGCTTTGGTGCTGGTAAAGTGGGAGATTTGTACAAGATAAAAGGGATTTTGAATAAGGACGGCTATCACTCCATTTTGCAATGCCATGCCATACCCTGTGGACAGCGCTTGATTGGAGCCAATGTAATCCTACAACAGGACAATGACCCAAAGCACACCTCCAAATTATGCAAGAACTATTTAGGGAAGAATCAGGCAGCTGGTATTCTATCTGTAATGGAGTGGCCAGCGCAGTCATCAGATCTCAACCCCATAGAGCTGTTGTGGGAGCAGCTTGACCGTATGGTACGCAAGAAGTGCCCATCAAGCCAATCCAACTTGTGGGAGGGGCTTCTGGAAGCATGGGGTGGAATTTCTCCCGATTACCTCAGCAAATTAACAGCTAGAATGCCAAAGGTCTGCAATGCTGTAATTGCTGCAAATGGAACATTCTTTGATGAAAGCAAAGTTTGAAGGAGAAAATTATTATTTCAAATAAAAATCATTATTTCTAACCTTGTCAATGTCTTGACTATATTTTCTTGTAATTTTACAACTCATTTGATAAATATAAGTGTGAGTTTTCATGGAAAACACAAAATTGTCTGGGTGACCCCAAACTTTTGAACGGTAGTGTATATATATATATATATATATATATATATATATATAAATATATATATATATATATATATGTATATATAATATATATGTGTGTGCATGTATATATATATATATATATATATATATGTGTGTGTGTGTGTATATATATACATATATATATATACATATATACGGTGGATGTTGAATACATGTTAAAGGGAACCTGTCAATAACTTTATGCTGCGCTCTAATTTTAGCAGTCTTTCACTCGTGTCTGATAGTTTAGTGATTTAGGATAACCTAAATATTTAATGCGGCAGCGCGATGCAAACGGTGGGAGGAAGGAGTCCAGTGTTTTCATGATCCGCTGCTCGCCCCGCCTGGCTGCCGATGATGGACAGCATTCTCTCTATGGACACTTCTTCCTCCCATCGCTCGCATCGCGCTGCCAGATTGAAAATGTAAATTATCCTAAATCACTAAATTGTCAGACATGAGTGACAGACCGCTGAGATCAGCGTGTCGGTCCCTACTTTATGCTGCCCTCATAGAGGGCAGCATAAATTCACTGACAGGTTCCCTTTAAAGCAAGTAAAGGCACCCTTAGGCCTGAAGCACACTTCAGTGATATTCTTCAGTGTGCTATCTGTTTTTTTAACGGATAGCACCATGACTCATTCATTTCTATAGGACCATGCACACATCGTTTTTGTTTGTTTTTTTGTGGATCTGTTTATTCGTTCCGCAAATTATAGAACAGATTCTATCCCCTTCCATTTTTGTTGATCAGCCTCGGCCATTCTATTCATTGGTCTGTTAAAACTACGGACCGCACACAGAAGCCATCCATGCGCGGTCCGTGTTTTGTGAATCCGTGATTGGCCGCCCTATAAAGGGCCACGGATATGTGCTTGAGGACTTACAGGTAGAATAGTCTAGTTGCATAGATAAAACCCTACGTCAGCTCCCATGTTGTCCTTTTATAAGCCATACACCATCTGTTATACCTTACAGTAACCTTTGGCTTATAAAGTTAGATAGCGACTGAGCGGATATTTACAGCAGAAAACTTTCCATATGTTTTCAAACCATAAATCTATATCATGTGCCTCTGAGTCAGGAGCTGTGTTATTAAGCATATATTGCCTAAAATAAAATGGGATTACTTAGAAGTAGTCCTTGTGGGCCTATTTGTTAATAACAGACCTGTCCTAGAACTCCCCAATAACATATGAGCAGTGCCCACGTGAGGAAATGGTCCTGAGGGCTCATCCACCATCAAATAGATTATTTGTAAATCAACTCCTTAATAATAGTCCCCAGTGGTGGCAGTCATCTCTAAATAAGGCTGTATGCACACGGAACGGAAATGCTGCAGAATTTCTGTGCGGAAAATCCGCAGTGGATTACAGTTGCAGCCGTGTGGATGAGATTTAAACAAATGTAATCCACATGCTGCTGAACATTTTCCAGATGGAAATCAGATCATGCTGTGGATTTTCAAATTTTTTCAAATCTTTTCAATGTAAAAGGGAAATCTGCAGCAAAACATGCACGTAACACATGCGGATTTTGCTGCAGAATACTGTGGAAAATCTGTAGCGTTTTTCGTCCAGTGTGAATCCAGCATAAGGGTATGTTAACACAGGGCAGATACGCTGCGTAAAAGTACGCAGCATATCTGGCCTAGGACCCGCAGGGAATTCCGGCTGAAAAAAGACTAATTTTCTTGTAGATTTTCGGGTGGAATCTCCAGTGCGGAAAACAGTGCTAGAAAAAAAAGTCAATACTTACCACACGGGTGCTGTTATAGCGACGCATCCCTCTCTTCTCCGTTCAGGCCGGCCTCCTGTGATGACACAGCAGCCCATGTGACCGTTGCAGCCTGTGATTGGCTACAGACATCACATGGGATGAAAAGTCATCCCAGGAGGCCGAGGCTGCACGGAGAACAGAGGGATGTCATTATGACAGCGCCTTTTTATAATTTTTAAACAAAAAAAAATATTTTTTTCATTTTTGCGGTGGAATCACTGCTTTCCGGCACAAAAATTCAACATTTGATGCAGGTTTTACCTCACCATTGAATTCAATGGGGAAAACCCGCAACAATAGAGCAGCGATTCCACAGCATAAAATGACATCCTGCAGAATAAACAAACACACTGCAGGTCAATTTATAAACGTTTTCTTAGCGGATTTTTTCCACAGCGTGTGAATAAGAATTGTTCAAATCTCTTCCACTCTGCTGCTACTGTAATACGCTGCAGATTTTAAAAAATCCGTGGCTAATCTGCTCTGTGCGAACATACCCTTAGACTTTCTTTTGTTGGACCTTTGGGGTTCCGTTGTATTAAGGGCCCATTATTAATCCTGGCCTACCGGATGATCCTCTGCTACTCTGGTTGATCAGTCTGACCCTGTATATGAGAATAACCTTTCTTAGGGTATGTTCACACGCATACTAAAAAAAACGTCTGAAAATACGGAGCTGTTTTCAAGGGAAACCGCTCCTGATTTTCAGCCGTTAAAACTCACGTTTTTCGCTGCTTTTTTTGCGGCCGTTTTTGGATCTGTTTTTCTATAGAGTCAATGACATGCACTTCTTGTTCGCGAGCGTGTTTTTACGCGGCCGTTTTTAAGAACGGTCACGTAAAAAAACACCCCGTCGGAACAGAACGCCATATTTACAATTGAAATCAATGGGAAGATGTTTGGAGGCGTTCTGCCTCTGGTTTTTCGTCCGTTTACGGCCCGAAAAATGACCGAAAATAAGCCGTGTGAACATACCCATATAATTATTTTTGTGAAGCTGAAGACCATGTGATGCTTCATTTTCCCTGTGGTGGCGCAAAAGGTGAGTTGAACCCTAGCTGCTGGCTTAGTCGCAGTACACAGTGTCATCAGTCTATCGCTGGAGAACCCTTTTATTGAAAGCAGACAGCCCCATTAAGGAAATATTATGTGACCCCATTGTCCCTGGGGCTGTATTGCGATGGTAAAAATGGGGATAAGCAATATACCACTTTAAAATACTAGAAACTTTTTAATATGACTGTTCTTGTCTCATATTAAATAATCAGGGATTTTGGATGAAGGGAGCTGGAATTACGGAAAGTAAGTACAGTGTTGTATCATTCTCCTGTGTACCTGGAGTAAGTGGAGAATCACATAAGATAATAACCTTTTTCCTAATGGCTTCCTTGGAGTGTCTCTGAAGTGCCAGCATTGCAGTGTAGGTCAATGTTTCTCTCACAGTCAGATAGGGAAGTAAAGTGTCGTGCTGCAAGGAGCAAATCAAACAATCACTGATACATTGAAACCTCTACTACATACACATCAATATACGGAGCGCCAAGTTATATGATGAAAACACGTAAGATAGTCATTGGAAATGATCATGAATTTCTTATATATGAATATCATGTTTTTTGTTATATACAGTATATATTCATCTAATGCTTCTACTTAAAGGATATGTAAACCTTTGAATGGCATTTTTTTTTTCATAAAAAGGTCAGTCAGTGTGATTGGTGCAACTTTATAAATAGCTGTTATTAAAAATTAGTTTTACTTTTTGAGATACAGACACTCTGCATGGCTTCGTTCACATCTGCGTCAAGGCTCCATTCTAGCGTTCCCTCTGAGCTTTCTGTCAGAACGGAACCCTGACTGAAACAAACGGAAACCTAAGGTTTCAATGGTGGCGGATCCGATGCAAATGGTTTCCGTTTGTCTTCGTTGTTGAAGGTTTCCGTTGTTTTGACGGGCTCAATACTGTCGACTATGCTATTTTTCCGTCAAAACGAAGACAAACGGAAACCATTTGCACTGGAAATCAATGGTGATGCAAATAGAAACCCATGGTTTCCATTTGTTTCAGTCAGGGTTCCGTTCTGACGGAAAGCTTCGGTGGAACGCCAGAACATTGCCCTGACGCAGATGTGAATGAAGCCTATCCTGTATAGTCCTTTCTATATGTATTATCTGTAGTCTATGTGTATAGTCCTTTCTATGTGTAATACCTTTATAGTCTATGTGTATAGTCCTTTCTCTGTGTAATACCTGTATAGTCTATGTGTATAGTCCTTTCTCTGTGTAACATCTGTATAGTCTATGTGTATAGTCCTTTCTCTGTGTAATATCTGTATAGTCTATGTGTATAGTCCTTTCTCTGTGTAACCTCTGTATAGTCTATGTGTATAGTCCTTTCTCTGTGTAACATCTGTATAGTTTATGTGTATAGTCCTTTCTCTGTGTAATACCTGTATAGTCTATGTGTATAGTCCTTTCTCTGTGTAACCTCTGTATAGTCTATGTGTATAGTCCTTTCTCTGTGTAACATCTGTATAGTCTATGTGTATAGTCCTTTCTCTGTGTAACATCTGTATAGTCTATGTGTATAGTCCTTTCTCTGTGTAATATCTGTACAGTCTATGTGTATAGTCCTTTCTATGTGTAATATCTGTATAGTCTATGTGTATAGTCCTTTCTATGTGTAATACCTGTATAGTCTATGTGTATAGTCCTTTCTATGTGTAATACCTGTATAGTCTATGTGTATAGTCCTTTCTCTGTGTAATACCTGTATAGTCTATGTGTATAGTCCATTCTATGTGTAATACCTGTATAGTCTGTGTGTGCGTATAGTCTTTTCTATGTGTAATATCTGTATAGTCTATGTCAGGGGTCTCAAGCACGCGGCCCGCGGGCCGCATGCGGCCCCTGGGGCTGTCATCTGCGGCCCGCGGGACACAGAGCCGCTAGTATCGGCTCTGCTCCGAGACTCTGGAATTCTCTGACATCGCTGTCCACATATGAACAGCGATGTCTGGGGCTTCCCCCAGAGCCGGAGTCCCGAGCAGAGCGCTGGTGTCGGCTCTGCTCCGGGACTCTGTGGAATTCCCTGACATCGCTGTCCACATATGAACAGCGATGTCTGGGGCTTCCCCAGAGCCGGAGTCCCGAGCAGAGCGCTGGTGTCGGCTCTGCTCCGGGACTCTGTGGAATTCCCTGACATCGCTGCCCATATATGGACAGTGTGTCAGGGTCTTGCCCAGAGCGGAGCAGAGCGCTGGTGTCGTCTCTGCTCCTGGACTCTGTGGAATTCCCTGACATCGCTGTCCACATATGAACAGCGATGTCTGGGGGCTTCCCCAGAGCCAGAGTCCCGAGCAGAGCGCTGGTGTCGGCTCTGCTCCGTGACTCTGTGGAATTCCCTGACATCGCTGCCCATATATGGACAGTGTGTCAGGGTCTTGCCCAGAGCGGAGCAGAGCGCTGGTGTCGGCTCTGCTCCTGGACTCTGTGGAATTCCCTGACATCGCTGTCCACATATGAACAGCGATGACTGGGGCTTCCCCAGAGCCGGAGTCCCGAGCAGAGCGCTGGTGTCGGCTCTGCTCCGGGACTCTGTGGAATTCCCTGAAATCGCTGTCCATATATGGACAGTGTGTCAGGGTCTTGCCCAGAGCGGAGCAGAGCGCTGGTGTCGGCTCTGCTCCTGGACTCTGTGGAATTCCCTGACATCGCTGTCCACATATGAACAGCGATGTCTGGGGCTTCCCCAGAGCCGGAGTCCCGAGCAGAGCGCTGGTGTCGGCTCTGCTCCGGGACTCTGTGGAATTCCCTGACATCGCTGCCCATATATGGACAGTGTGTCAGGGTCTTACCCAGAGCAGGAGTCCCAGTGATGTCAGGAGCACAGCTGGAGTCCCAGGAAGAGCCTACTAGCGCTCTGCCTGGGACTCCAGCTCTGGGCAAGCCCCTGACATCACTGGGGCAGCCTCTACAGAGGGCACTGGGGCAGCCTCTACAAAGGGCACTGGGGCAGCCTCTACAGAGGGGACTGGGGCAGCCTCTACAGAGGGCACTGGGGCAGCCTCTACAGAGGGCACTGGGGCATCCTCTACAGAGGGCACTGGGGCATCCTCTACAGAGGACACTGGGGCATCCTCTACAGAGGGCACTTTGGCAGCCTCTACAGAGGGCACTGTGGCAGCCTCTACAGAGGGCACTGTGGCAGCCTCTACAGAGGGCATTGTGGCAGCCTCTACAGAGGGCACTGTGGCAGCCTCTACAGAGGGCACTGTGGCAGCCTCTACAGAGGGCACTGTGGCAGCCTCTACAGAGGGCATTGTGGCAGCCTCTACAGAGGGCACTGTGGCAGCCTCTACAGAGGGCACTGTGGCGTTATCTACAAGTGGGTGTGTGACGGTATCTGAAGAGGACACTGGCATTATCTAGGGGTGTGTTGCATTATCTACAGAGGGCACTGTGGCCTTATCTACAGAGGGCACTGTGGCCTTATCTACAGCGGGCACTGTGGCCTTATCTACAGAGGGCACTGTGGCCTTATCTACAGAGGGCACTGTGGCCTTATCTACAGAGGGCACTGTGGCCTTATCTAGGGGTGTGTTGCATTATCCACAGAGGGCACTGCGGCAGCATCCACAGAGGGCACTGCGGCAGCATCCACAGAGGGCACTGCGGCAGCATCCACAGAGGGCACTGCGGCACTATCTAAAAAGGGGCTGCCCAATTTTGACATGTGTGCTAACTGAGCCGCCGGACTGCATTTAGCGACACTTAAACTGGAAAGCTGGATTGTTGAAATAAGCACGTGGAGAAATATCTCAAATTTTAAACCTAGCGCTATTATTATAGTAATGTAGTATTATTATTCTAGTAATATAGTGTTATAGTAGTTCAAATAACTAATTGATTAACAATAATTTTGTATTGTATCAAATTTGAAAGTAATGCGGCCCGTCAACTTCCCATTTTTTCTATATGCGGCCCACTTACCCGGCCGAGTTTGAGACCCCTGGTCTATGTGTATAGTCCTTTCTGTGGGTAATACCTGTATCATCTAGGTGTATAGTCCTTTCTATATGTAATACCTGTATAGTCTATATTGTTATTTCTATGTGTAATATCTGTATAGTCTATGTGTATAGTCCTGATTAAGTGTAATACCTGTATAGTCTATGTGTATAGTCCTTTCTATGTGTATTATCTGTATCGTCTGTGTATAGTCCTTTCTATGTGTAATATCTGTATAGTCTATGTGTATAGTCCTTTCTATGTGTAATACCTGTAAAGTCTATGTGTATAGTCCTTTCTATGTATAATACCTGTGAAGTCTATGTGTATAGTCCTTTATATGTGTAATACCTGTATAGTCTAGGTGTATAATCCTTTCTATGTATAATACCTTTACATTCTATGTGTATAGTCATTTCTATGTGTAATACCTTTAGAGTATATGTGTATAGTCCTTATTATGTGTAATACCTGTAGAGTCTATGGTTATAGTCCTTTCTATGTAATATCTGTATAGTCTATGTGTATAATACTTTTTATGTGTAATACCTGTAAGACATATGAGAAACAGTCCTGGAATTGTTCCTTCCTTAACTGGGACCCATTGACATAAACCTCGCCCAGTAATGTTCCTTTTTGTCCTATCCTTCCCGAAATTGCATCCAGAAGAGTTGTCTTTCCAGATCCTAAAGGCAAAGTATTATGTAGGGCAACCCGTTAGGTTACACGTTTAACTTTGAAATGTTGCATTTTTACAATGAAAATAAACTAGTACCACACTGGATTATTCTGACCCCTTTTAGTAACTTTTGAAACTCCTGCTATACACACAGGTCATATCCTCCAAAGGAATACTAGATTGAGAAGTAAACCAATCAGCTTTATGCCCTGTTCACATCAGCGTTGCCCTTCCGTTGAGGGATTCCATTGGAGGTTTCCGTCGGGTTAACCCCTAAACGGAAAGGCAAACGGAAACCTTAGCTTCTGTTTCCATCACTATTGATCTCAATGGTGACGGAAACTTTGCTAATGGTTTCCGTTTGTCACTGTTGTGAACGGGTTCCGTTTTTTGACGGAATCAATAGCGCAGTCGACTGCACCATTGATTCCGTCAAAACAACGGAACCCATTCACAACGGTGACAAACGGAAACCATTAGCAAAGTTTCCGTCATCATTGAGATCAATGGTGATGCAAACGGAAGCTAAGGTTTCCGTTTGCCTTTCCGTTGAGGGGTTAACCCGACGGAACCCCTCAATGGAAGGGCAACACTGATGTGAACAGGCCCTAAGATAGAGTTGTCTTCTACTGGACCTCATAGTTCCTGTTGTGGCAGAACCCTGGTACTATGACAGTACCTGGATTACTAAAGGATTCTACTGGTCTCTGGTAGGACAATCCAACCCTTAACTCGCTCATGTATTAAACCTACTAGGAGCTAAAAGACATAATGGCAGGCATGAAGATAAAAATAATATGTCAGCATTTGTGAAGAAATGGAAAATTCTGTATATATGCGTATGTTTTACATATTCTGCAATTTATTTATTAATTTTAGTCAGAAAGCTAGCAACATATAGCAAATAAAGTAGCAAATTAAAAAATCTTGGTCTGTGTAACCTTCTCTTTGTTTGGATATATATAAACACAAAGTATTAGAGCTTGTCCACACGTAACAGAATTGCTGCGTATTTTCAGTCTGGAATTGCGGACGGAAAATACACCGCGTTATACAGTAGCAGCAAAGTGGGTGAGATTTAACAAATGTCATCCACGCGCTGTGGAAAAATTCTGTCCAGAAATTCACCTGTGGTGCGTAAATTTATTTCCGCAGCATGTCAATTATTGTTGCGGAAAGTGGACTGATTTCCTGCGTTTTTTTCCCCACATAAATCAATGAGGAACAACATTTTCACAGCAAACTACAATGTACTATGTCATTTGGTGCAGAAACTCTGCAAAATTTCTCACAGAAGGTGGAAATTACATCACATGATGAAGTAATATCACCATCACACAGCACTTGAAAAAATTCACCAAAAAAAACAAACCATTTTCTGCAGTAAAAAAACGCATTAAATGGGGTGGATTTTCCACAGCGTATTGTCTGCTAGTTGATGCGTAAATGCTGCGGAAATTTTCCGCAGCAAATCCGTGTTGTGTGGACAAGCCCTTAAGGTGATAACAAAAGAAAAAAAAACATTCATAAATACTATTTTTATTTTTGAATTTGGAAAAGTGTAAAATTCATATGGATCATTCCCTGGACAGGAGCCCTTGGTCTTCCTCTTGGACAAGATCTCTGATTTATATTGACTTCTATGTGGATGAGGTCAAGTGAGAAGGGCATGATGTAGATGTGGGTAAGCAGTTTCAAATGAATCGCTTTTTAAATTATTTTTTAAATTGAATTATTTCGTTTTGTATGAATAAATATACTGACATTATTTACTAAGAGAAACATTTTCCACTTACCAGAGTTTCCTAAGATCGCCATGATCTGACCACTTTCCATGTAAAAGGAAACATCCCTTAAAATTTGTCTTGTCCATTTATTGTAATATGATTGTATGTCCCACCATGGTCCGAGCCGTTCACTGAGTAAAGATTAGCACATCATGACCAATACGAAATAAACTCTTTATATTATCATATAGTGTATCAGCTTGTCCACCTAAACACCATTTCACAATTTAAATATAGAATTAAGTCACGTAGAGTAACTGTAAATACTTTGTATTACTTTTCTTGTACTGATCCTGAGTTACAGCCGGTATTATAGTCCAGAGCTGCATTCACATTTCTGCAGGCTTCAGAGCTGAATTCTCCAGACATTGTACAGATATCGAACTACCAGGGATTGCTGAGATGCGAGGTCAGAGTTAAAGGGGTTCTCCAGGACTATAACATTGATGGCCTATACTTGGGACAGGCCGTCAATGTTTGGTCAGTGGGGATCTGATCTCCAGGACCCCCACCATTGAGCACAATGATGGGATGAGCTGCAGTACCAGCCACAGCTACATGTACAGACAAGCTGTTGTGCCTATGTAAATAATGAAGGGAATGCGGGTTGTGGCCCCTTCATCATGCTGATAGAAAGGCGTCCCGGAGGTGAGACCCCACCGATCTAACTTTGTACCCTAAAGTCTCATCAAGACAAACCGTTTTTTTAGGCTGAAGCCAGAATTGCAGGTATCGGATCAGAAATCACCGGTGATAAAATGTGTTCGTTAGATGAAGCGGCAACTCCCTGTGTATTCCCACTGCAGCAGCCGCTGTAATACATGGACAGCCAGAGCTGCCAGAGGGAAGGCTGCTCTTTATTAGCGGCTATCAGCCCTGGCTAATAGAGAGGGGTCCTCATAAGACAACCCCTTTAACACTACTCCATACAACCACTACATTATCATAATGATTGTGAATATGCAGATATAACATGTCTGATATGGAAAGCACATATTATTTTTTCATTTACATTTTTTTATTAGACATTATTATTTTCTAAAACATATAAGGGTCAGTATCATAGCTAAATTGCCCTTACCCCATTTTTTGCAAATGTCAACAGTCAAAACAAAAATAGTAGACTAAAACAACAGGGAGGCCATGTTCACACGGCATATGTTCAGGCGTATTTCGGAATGTAAAATGATTGTGTTACGCTCCATATTATACTTGGAATATGCCTGCAAACATCTTACCATTGATTTCAATTGGAAATATGCTGTGTAGTATATACTGTATGACACATATTTTTCCGCTGCTGAATTGAAAAACGCTGTGTAAAAATACGCTCTGTAAAAAAGAAGTACACATGGATTTTTCCATTTCAAAAAATGCTTTGAAAATTCACTGGTAAAAATCTAATTAAAAAAAAAATGAGCCCCAGAAATGCCTGGATATCAAAGGCATTTTTCTTGAAATCAGCCTTGTATTTTTCAGCCTGAACATATGTTGTGTGAACATGGCTGTAAAATTCAACCATATGTCAAACAAACCAAGTCAACCAGGGACGGACATAAACTTTGAAACTACTGTACTATACAAACATATTTTGCAGGTTGTGTCTATGTGCCAGACTTGTGGTAACTTTACCTGGACACATGCATAATACTAGATGTCAGTGTCACATCCATATAATCTACCGTAAGTGGAGATTAAAGTCCAGCTCAGACACAAGTTTACTAAGACAGAGAGACAGAGAGACAGAGAGACAGAGAACTCTGACCCCAGATGACACAAAAGTAAAGTATAAAGCACTGAATAAATTAGAAGCAATTCATATTGTAAAGTATAAGGATTTTGCTAAATAAATTTCCTTTGTTTTTTTTTTATAAATTCTTTCTTTATAACTTTTTTTAAGAAATAAGAAAGGGGGGGGGGCAGATGTACAGAAAGGAATATCAATCACATCTAAGTTTATCAACTTGGATGTGATCAGTATTATGGTGATCCTGTGTATTAGAGACATAGGACCCACTCTCAGCCGAATCGTCAGTTCAGCTGAACTGACGGAATGGGCTCATTTCGAAAGATACAGCTTCTATTCGACTAAACAAAATTTTTATCAAAACATTCATTTAACCCCTTAGTGACCACTAATACGCCTTTTAACGTCATTCACTACTGGGCTTTAGGCTAGGCTGACGCCTTTTCACGTCAGCCTAGTCTAAGTCCTGCACGGGTCTCCCGTGCAGGCTGGTGCCGGGGCTCTGCTGTCTGATGACAGCTGAGCTCCTGCTCCAACGCCCGCGATCGAAGTTTACTTCGATCGCGGCCGTTTAACCCGTTAAATGCCGCCGTCAATAGCGACCGCGGCATTTAACTTTGTTTACAGAGGGAGTGCGCTCCCTCTCTCACCCATCGGCGGCCCGCGAATGCAATCGCGGGTCTCCGATGGGGTGTCATGGCAGCCGGGGGACTGATAAAAGCCCCCAGGTCTGCCCTGGACATATGCCTGTTAGGACGCGCCGGAGGCACGTCCTAACAGATTGCCTGTCAGATTTACACTGACAGGCAATAATGCTCTGGTATACGAAGTATACCAGAGCATTATATCAGCGATCTGAAGATCGCACAGTAAAGTCCCCTAGTGGGACTAATAAAATCAGTCATCAAAGTGAAATAAAGATTATTAATAAAAAGTACAGTAAAAAAATAAATAAAACCATTTTTTTCCATAAAAAGTGGTTTTATTTAGTAAAAGTGTAAAAAAAAAAAAAAAGTACACATATGTGGTATCGCCGCGACCGTAATGACTCCATTAATAAAGTTAATATGTAATTTAAACCGCAAAGTGAACACCGTAAAAAAAAAACGCCAAAAACTATGGCGAAATTGCAATTTTTTTCCATTGCCCCCCAAAAAAGTCATAATAAAAATGAATCAATAAGTCCCATGTACCCCAAAACAGTACCATTCAAAACTACGTCTCGTCCCGCAGAAAACAAGCCCAAAAAATCACTACATTGATGGAAAAATAAAAAAATTACGGCTCTTGGAAAGCGACGATGCAAAAACAAATAATTTTAGTTCAAAAGTGTTTTTATTGTGCAAAAGTCGTAAAACATAAAAAAACCTCCACATATGTGGTATCGCCGTAATCGTACCGACCCATAGAATAAAGGTAACATGTTAATTACATCGCACAGTGAACGGCGTCAATTTAAAAACGCATAGAACAATGGTGGAATTTCAGTTTTTGTTTATAATCCCCCCCAAAAAGGTTAATAAAAGTTAATATAAAAATTATATGTACCCAAAAATGGTGCCATTAAAAAGCACAACTAATCCCGCAAAAAACAAGTCCTCATACAGCTATGTAGACGAAAAAATAAAAACGTTATAGCTCTTTGAATGCGACTATAGAAAAACGAATAAAATAGCTTGGTCATTAAGGCCTAAAATGGGCTGGTCACTAAGGGGTTAATTAAGAAAAAAACTTGCATAAGTGTACATAGCCTAAGGAAAAAAAAAAATGTCCTTAACTAGGTACCGTATTTTCCAGACTATTACACATAGTTTTTAGAAAGAGTAAATCTTGCTAAAAAGTCCCTGCGTCTTATAGTCGGCAGTCAAGGGACCCGGCAGCCTGGGCCCCCTGAACGCTTCTCACTTAACCCCTTCCAAACCCATGATGTGCCGGCACATCATGGAGCGGGGAGGGGAGGATGTTTGGAGCGGGCGCACGCGCTGAGCCTGCTCCATACACTGCAGGTGTCCGCTGTGTTTTACATCTGACACGCTGCTCTAACGGCCAGGAACAGCAATGGCGCTGTTCCTGGCCGTTTAACTAGTTAAATGCTGTGATCAATAGCGACCGTGGCATTTATAGTGGTCTTCCTATAAATGTCAGATAGATGTCACTTATCTCTAGAACGGGGCCCCTTAAACCGCATTCTAGCTTACTCGCTCCGCTGTCTCCCGGCCACTTCCTGGTTAGGTGGTCGGGAGTTATGGAAACAGCCGAGTGCTCGATGAGCTACGCTGTTTCCGTAACTCCCATAGAACTGAATAGTAGTTACGGAAACAGCATAGCATGCTACGCTGCTTCTGTGACTGCCATACTATGGGAGTTACAGAAACAGCGTAGCTCAGCGAGTTTCGCTGTTTCCATAACTCATCCATGTATTGCAGTGTCTTATACCAGCGATCTAATGATCGCTGGTTGAAGTCCCCTAGGGGAACTAATAAAATGTGTAAAAAAAAAAAGTTTGATACATTTTCATGAGTGTATAAAAATATTTAATGCTGCGTTTTCCCTGCAGTGACCACTCCAGGGTAATTGTGTAGCCAGACACTGTTAGAATCAGGAGCCCTGAGACAACCCTGTTAATATATAACCTTAGGTACTGCAATTGTTGCCATACACGGTCCACACACATGGCTTTGACCTAAGTCTTTCAATGACAGTCTTTAACCAATTATCAGACAAGAAAAAACATAGGTAAAATATGCGTAAATGATATTTGCAATAATTGAAATTTCGTGGGGAATATCATCCTGATTGTTGTTAATATGTAATATATTTTTGTCACAATTAGCAATAGAATTCTGGTGCATTTTTTCGTAATAATTATCCTTTATTATGTGTTCCTTCCAAGGCAATCTCTGAGTAAATCCACTGTACCAAACTGGTTTTCGCATCCTGTAGCAATAATACTCTCTTATATACAGATGTTACTTTTGTACGTGATAAGATCTGGCACCAAAGGAAATTACTATTGATCACTTTTAAGGTTTTCATATGGGAGCTGCTGGAGGGATCAGCTGATCACTGCAGGCATCAGCTGATTGCCCATAGATCCAGCTCCCTGGACTACCAGTTAACAGCTAATTTTGCCCAGTACAAACCACAGCCAGCCAGATAAATGACCGTCCATAAAATACATGGATGGCCTAAGTCCAACAAAGCGAGAGCCATAGAAGGTGTCCAATGTGGAGGTCCCACTTCTATGACGTTCATTTGCCTTAATAGGGTATAGAGACAGTGGTTCTCCTGATGAGGCAAACCCTTTAAAATAATCCATTGATTTGGAAGTACTGGAATAAAAGACCATATTAGATCTCAACTACCTTTCAGCTAAAAAATTGTTTTTATTGTTATTCAAACTATTATTATTTTTAATTTTATATATATATGTGTATATATATATAATATATATTTTGTCCTGAATTGCATTTATAATTTATCCATTCACATTATTACCGTCCAGCAGGGCAATTTAATTTCACCATCTCAGCAACTGTTATATATTACATCCTTAAACATTGAGAAGAGAAATCCTGAAAATTGGATGAAAACCTCCCATACATGAGTAGAAAAGTTCAATTTGCTGCATTTACCCCCCTTTCCCAATGATGTATGTTATAGGTTCATATAAGATAACCTCAGTAAGAAGTGTATGTAATGAGTATATATACAATTTCCATTTAACGAAGCATTATCCATTATGAATGAATCTGTATGTTGTAAATCATTCACTCAGATTTTCCTATTATTATTATTAATAATAATGGTGACATTGCTGCATAGTCCATTATATGACGGCATTCCTCCCATACCGTGATAATATTTAACCTCTTACCTGACAGTATAGCAGATATTGTTTACACTCATTCTGCAGCTTGATCCTCTTTCTGCCGTCATTGTACATGGGTCTTCGCCGTCATCCATTATTCTTTCGTGTTGCAGGAGATAATTGATTTTCTCTTGGACAGTTCTAGACTGTAATAATTATCTGCAACAAGCAGAAATATATAACGTATACAGCCGGTGGACGGTATATGAAATGTCACCAACTGTGGTGCCACCTACCCACTAACCTGGATCTGTACAGAAACCAAAATTTCCTGGTCGTCTTCATGAACTTGAGTATAAATAGTCCATGTGAGGCTGGTTATGCATGTGCTGAGTGTCCTCCCCTGCAGTAGTCTTTATCTTCCATGAACTGCGCTGGCTGGGAAAGGTAATGGTGTTATCTGATGATACTTTAGACTTTTACACTGGATCTAAATAGACAAAGCAATTTATTAGGAGACATTACTGTGGAGAGGGTGTGTGTCACTATAATAGAGCGTGATGACCTGCTAGTGTCTATCTGTGCGGCTGTCAGAGCTCAGGGGTTCTGCGGAGGAAGCTGAGCGTAGATCCCAGCCTCCATATTACTGCGGGGTTGGATATTGTGGACTATATGTCCCAAGATGGACGAGAACAGTGGAATTGAATTACTAAAAAGACCACGGCAATTTCCTTCAATAAGAGTAAGTACATAAATCAGTATATAGTAGACCGGTCAGGATCAATATACACAGACTGCTGTAGGGTTGATATCAAATATTATATACTCCTATATTGGGTTGTGTGATTAAATGGATGATGAGACTGACGCCAGGGGCTTAGATATTTACATTTTATTTTTATTATTATTATTATTATTATTATACACGTTAATGAAAGATTGAAATAATATTTGTATATTCATCCCATTCTGATGTGAGGACCTGATGATTATGAAGAGATGAGCGGTGCCAGATAGAAGCTGCTGATCTCTTCCTGCTAAAGAGGTTCGTCATAGATTGCTTTTGTGGGACGTTCCTACTCCAGTGCCAACCAATGATTGACTGACATATAGCGCTTCTTCATTCTTTTAAGAAGAGGTTCTTCAGCAGCTGTCACATGTATTATTCAGTTATGTGCCCCAGCTGCTACAGAACATCATAACACACACCTCAGATGCTGCAGACCTTCTTGACTATGAAAAGGATGAGAGCGTTTTATAACCAATCAATCAATCAATCAATCAATCAATCAATCAATGGTGGACAGGAAGCTCCCCTTATTCTTCAAAAAGAGGTTCGGCAAAGGCCTAGGGGTGTATAATAAGGAATAATAAACCCCCACTATAAATTATAGAGAATATTATAGGTCACCTTGGAATACCGTGACCTCTATAAATGCACTCCACCTGCGGTTTTGAACTTTTATATGGTCGCGGAGCTCCATGACTTATAATTTTATTATAATTTACAGTAGAGGGAACATTACCTAATATGTTGTTATTATTATTATTACTATCATTACTTTTCTTAAATTCAAACTACACTTGACTATAAAAAAATTATTTGTGGCTTTTAAATAGTCAACTTGCAGTATTTTGTACAATAGGATATAAGCGATGTAGTGCAGAGATACCAGACCTCAGATTAATCTACATGTCCCAACAATTTCATGTCTTGCAAAACAGATTCTCAGCTGCTGTCCAATTGCAATGTATTTGGGCATAAAGTTAATCATGGGGACATGGACATAATTTAAACGTGGATATACAATCTCATATTGGGATGTTTAACAATAACGATTTATACCATGGGAATAACCAATTATTGGTATCTGTATGAATACAATATGAAAGATTTTTAGTATCACAGATATTCAGAATCATAGATGTAACACATATAGCATCTCATCTGCACATGTCACTACATTGGCATTTACATTTATGCCGCGAGGGAATATGGTCTTATGATTACTGCAGTTGGTTCATTAATAATATTATTACATTACAACAACTGAATAAATTACATGGGTGACTTACTAAATATTATGCATTGCCTTTGGTTAGTAAAAGACAAAATGTGATGTGGCCTTAAAGAAAAACTCCAGAAAGGAGATGTAAAGTCCCATGCTGGCCCGAACTGTCACAAACAACTCCCTATATCTCAGTTTCCTTTTGAATAAGGCCCAATGGACACGACCGTAATTTTGATCCACAATTACGGATCCGTAATTGCGGATAAAAATACTGATCCATTAATTTCTATGGCCCATGAACACCGTCCCGTATATTTACGGGAAGGTGTCTGGGCCGTAGAAATGTTCCGCAAAAAATAGGACATGTCCTATTTTTTTTAATTTACGGACCGTGCTCCTATACTTTATAATGGGAACACGGCCCGCAAATGCGGGTGACTGTCTGTGCCGTAATCTAAGACATGGAGAAGTGGGAAATTGGGTTTCAGAGGGGTACCACCACACAATAATGGACCTCATAGAGGGGATCCCCATGTTCACATGCATTGAATTTGTTGCAGATTTTCACTCCGTGCCCAAAATTTGCAGCAAATTGCAGTGCAATGTAAGAGAAAAGGGTTTTGCAAACCCCAATTCCCACACGGTGGAAAAAATCTTCACAGATTTTGCATCATGCTGAAGATTTTTATATCCGCAGCATGACCTATATGTCCAGGATTTGTCCCGGATATTGTAACACATGCAAATTTTCTGAGAATTTGCAGTGGATTTCATATATCCGATATAAAGTGTCTTCAACCCCAGATCGGTATAGTGCTTCCTTTATATTCCCCTCCCCCTTTTTGCATCCGAACTCAGTTTTCCAAGAACAAACACAAAAAAACCTGGCAGCAAATATGATATAGTATGTGAACCCAGTGTTATATTAACTGGAATAAGGGAAAGGACTAAGGCTGGGTTCACACGACCTATTTTCAGGCGTAAACGAGGCGTATTATGCCTCGATTTACGCCTGAAAATAGGGCTACAATACGTCGGCAAACATCTGCCCATTCATTTGAATGGGTTTGCCGACGTACTGTGCAGACAACCTGTCATTTACGCGTCGTCGTTTGACAGCTGTCAAACGACGACGCGTAAATTGACTGCCTCGGCAAAGAAGTGCAGGGCACTTCTTTGCAACGTAATTTGAGCTGTTCTTCATTGAACTCAATGAAGAGCAGCTCAAGATTTACGAGCGTCACAGACGCCTTGCATAATACGAGGAGGAGCTTTTACGTCTGAAACGAGGCAGCTGTTTTCTCCTGAAAACAGTCTGTCATTTCAGCCGTAAAAGCCTCTCATCGTGTGCACATACCCTTACTGGTGAACCACCTGGTTACTGTCTCTACCATATATCCCGTTTCCAACTGTAAAAGGTACACACAGGAGTCCTGTATAAAAGCCCCAGCATGCCGACCCCTATGTTATAAGG
This sequence comes from Rhinoderma darwinii, assembly GCF_050947455.1. NCBI lineage: Eukaryota > Metazoa > Chordata > Amphibia > Anura > Rhinodermatidae > Rhinoderma > Rhinoderma darwinii. The sequence continues at coordinate 382,961,642 of NC_134690.1, read as the reverse complement.
CCAAAGATCCATTATCTCACATACTATACATAAAATAATATACACAAGTCTCACCAAACTCATATAAATGATGGTCTTCTGGTACGATGCTTAGAACCATAATGACATGGCATAGTAATAATACCCAAAGCCTAATATCTACCTTTTAAGTTTATTATATTAAAAGCATTAAAAACTGCCTTGGTAGGAGTGTACGCAGGATTTTGGCTCTTCATATGTGGCACACACATACAAATAGACAAAAACACATTTGATAGAGATGTGCAGAGTCGGGTGTGTACAGAAGCTGTGCTGAGGTAATATGATGTCCGATGGAGAATGGCACAATTAGATTTACACAGAATTCAACAGAAAAATACTTTAAATGTGAAATAGGAGACTTCTATGGGTGCCGTATTACTGCACCTTATATCTAGAAGGTTGTACATGTGCACAACCCCTAAAGACAATAAATAATATCACTGAACAGTCTTTGTGGTGTATGCTCCTGGTTTATACTATTAACCCCTTAAAGGGAACCTGTCACCAGCATTTTAGCTATAAAGCCAGCAATAACTGGTGAAAGTGGGTGAAAAATCATTGTCATCTAAGCTATAAATATGTTCTAAGTAAGCTCTGTAGCTTTAGTATTCAGTTTTTCAGTGGTCCCACGCTGTATGCAAATGAGCAGAAAAGAGTCAAATCTTCATCTGAAAAGAGTCAGATTTTCATTCCTCCAGCATCTCAGAGTGGACTCCACCTCCTTCTTTTTGATTGACAGCTCCTTAGCCAGTCAGGGCCGGACAGGTGCCGGTGGTGGGCGGGGTTAAGAAGCTGCATCCCAGAGGGAAAACTAATTACCATAAAAGGCGGGAAAAGTTTAAACGACTACATTTACTGACAGAGGAGGACTTCAGGAAAGAAGAGAATAGGAACGAACTCTGGACAGCTGCGGCCATTGAGGGGTCAGGCGAGTTTGACAGGTAAGATGTTGATGACAGGATCCCTTTAAGGACGCAGCCTAATTTGGGCCTTAAGGCTCAGAGCCCATTTTTTAAATCTGACATATTTCAGTTTATGTGGTAATAACGTCAGAATGCTTAAACCTATCCAAGCGATTCTGAGACTGTTTTCTCGTGAGACATTGGGCTTTATGTTTGTGGTAAAATTTGGTCGATATATTCAGTGTTTATTTGTGAAAAATTGCAAAATTTTGGGAAAAATTTGAAAAAATAGCATTTTTCTGAATTTAAATGCATCTGCTTGTAAAACAGACGGTTATACCACCCAAAATAGTTACTAGTTCACATTTCCCATAAGTCTACTTTAGATCGGCATTATTTTTTGAACATTATTTTATTTTTCTTGGACGTTACAAGGCTTAGAACATAACCAGCAATTTCTCATATTTTGAAAAAAATTTCAAAAGCCGTTTTTTTAAGGTACCTGTTCAGGTGTGAAGTGGCTTTGAGGGGCCTATGTATTAGAAACCCCCATAAAACACCCCATTTTAAAAACTAGACCCCTCAAAGTATTCAAAACAGCATTTAGAAAGTTTTTTAACCCTTTAGGCATTTCACAGGAATTAAAGCAACGTGGAGGTGAGATTTGCAAATTTAATTTTTCTTGCTGAATTTCAATTTTATTCAATTTCTTTTCTGTAACACAGAAGGTTTTACCAGAGAAACACTACTAAATATGTATTGTCCAGATTCTGCAGTTTTTAGAAATGTCCCACATGTGTCTCTAGTGCGCTCCTGGACTGAAACACAAGCCCAAGAAGCACCTAGTGCATTTTGGGGCTTGATTTTTATTAGAATATATTTTAGGCAGCATGCCAGGTTTGAAGAGGTGTTGAGGTGCCAAAACAGTAGGAATCCCCCAAAAGTGACCCCATTTTGTAAACTACACCCCTCAAGGAATTCATTTATGGTTATTGTTACCATTTTGACCCCATAGTTTTTTCACAGCACGTATTTGAATTGGGCTGTGAAATTTAAAAAAGGAAATTTTTCCAATAAGATGTCATTTTTGATAAAAATTTCTTATTTTCACAGGGAACAAAATGCCCCATTTTGTTGCCCAATTTGTCCTGAGTGCGGCAATACCCCATTTGTGGTGATAAACTGCTGTTTGGGCTCAGAAGGAAAGGAGCGCTATGTGTTCTTTGGAGCCCAGATTTTGCTGGATTGGTTTTTGGGTGCCATGTCGCATTTGCAGACCCCCAGAGGTATCAAAGCAATGGAAACCCACCAGAGGTGAACCCATTTTGGAAACTACACCCCTCAAGGAATTCATTTATGGGTGTTGTGACCATATAGACCCAAAAGTTTTTTTCCAATAAGATGTAGTTTTCGCACAAAATTTCTTATTTTTACAAGGAATAAAATACCCCATTTTGTTGCCCAATTTGTCCTGAGTGCGGCAATACCCCATTTGTGGTGATAAACTGCCGTTTGGCCCATGGGAGGGCTCAGAAGGAAAGGACCACCATTTGGCCTACCGGGGATTTTCTAATGCTAAATCATGTATGCAGAAGCCCCTGAGGTACCAGTACAGTTGAAACCCCGTTTTAAAAACTACACCCCTTAAGGCATTCATCTAGAGGTGTAGTGAGCATTTTGACCCCACAGGTATTGTGTAAAAGATAATGCGCAGCAGATGGTGCAGAGTGAGGATTTGCAATTTTCTATACATATATGCCAATTCAGTGTCCGATATATTGTGCCCAGCATGTGCCACCTGAGATCTACACCCCATAAACTGTAATGTGGGTTCCCCCGGGTACGGCAATACCCTACATGTGGCTGTTAACAGCTGCCTGGGCACACAGCAGAGCCCAGAGGGGAAAGATGAGTGGGGATAATCTGTGTGGAGGGAATCAGGGTAAATAAAACTGGGGTAAATTAAAAATAAAGGGATGGATGATAAATTTTAAAACACTTTCATACAGAGCCCTGGTTTTTCGGGACACGTGTCACATTCATATATTGTGTCCTTCCTTATCCTCCTCTTATAGCAGACTTTGCACCTCTTTTGACTTTTTCCCTTCTTGCCAGTTTGGGGAACTTCTCCTGGAAAGTGTTGCCCTGGTACGATGCGTGTGGCCTCGCTTCCAGAAGTACTGGGTGCCCCCCCTTCTTGGTCCCTAAAAATTAGGTTCTTGATAACCACCTCTTGAAATTCCAGGAAAGTTCCCGTCTGGCCTGCACATCGACGTAGCACGTACACATTGTACAATGCCATCTGTATGATGTGCCCGGTCAGCTTCTTATACCACACTGCATTGGGCGCTTCAGGACTTGATCTGACAAGTCCACCCCTCCCATGTACCTATTGTAGTCCAGGATGCAGTCTGGTTTGGGGGTCTCTGTACTGGTACCTCGTACAGGTACATGGGTACTGGTGGGACATCTCTCGTGTCCTTGTACGTGACACACAATATGTTGTTGCTAGAATGTGCCCAGCTCTCACCCCTTCTGGTTTGCCCTGCAGAGTCTTAGGGAGGCCTCTTAGATTTTGTCTAGCAGTGCTGCATGCCGCAGTACTTCTGGAAGCAAGGCACCTGAAGAGTGGGAAGCTGGTATAAAAATTATCCAGGTAGAGGTGGTAACCCTGGTCCAGCAGTGGGTGCACCAAATCCCACACAATTTTTGCATATACCCTGATGCACTCTCGCACAGCTTATACATCTTCACACCATACCTTGCCCTCCTTCCCGGCAGGTACTGGCGGAATTGAAGCCTCCCTTTAAAATGTACCAAGGACTCATCAATAGAAATACAATTCTCGGGGGTGAATGCTTGGGAAAACCGGGCACTGAAACGGTCTAATAGGGGTCTCCGTTTATACAAACGGTCAAAACTGGGGTCATCTCGGGGTGGGCACGGCTCATTATCAGTATAATATAAGAAGCGAAGTATTGCCTCATATTTTTTTTTTTTTAGGTTCCAGTTCAGTTCTGAAGTTGCTTTGAGGGGCCTATATATTAGAAACCCCTATCAAACACCCCATTTTAGACACTACACCCCTCAAAGTATTCACGACAGCATTTAGAAAGTTTATTAACCCTTTAGGTGTTTCACAGGAATTTAGAGCAAAGTAGAGGTGAAATGTAATTAATTAAATTTAATTTATTAGGCACCATGTCCGGTTTGAAGAGGTCTTGTGGTGCCACAACAGTGGAAACCCCCCCAAAGTGACCCTATTTTGAAAACTAGACCCCTTGAGGAATTCATTGTAGTTTTCATGGGGTGCATTCGACTTTTTGATCAGTTTTTATTCTATTTTTAAGTGGCGTGGTGACTAAAAAACAGCAATTTTACTATTGTTTTTTATTCTATATTTTTTACAGCGTTCACCGTGCGCTATAAATGACATATTCACTTTATTCTGCGGGGCGATACGATTACGGCGATACCAGATGTTTATAGTTTTTTTTTATGTCTTATGGCATTTGCACAATAAAATACATTTTGTAAAAAATTATTTTCTTTTTGTGTTGCCTTATTCTAGGAGCCATAACTGTTTTATTTTTCCATCAAGAAAACCGTCTGATGACTTGTTTTTTGCGTAACGAACTGTAGTTTTAATCAGCACCATTTTTAGGTACATGTGACTTTTTGATCTCTTTTTATTCCATTTTTTGGGAGATGAAGTGACCAAACAATTGTGATTCTGGTACGGTTTATTATTATTATTTTTTATGGCGTTCACCGCGCGGGATAAATAACGAAATAATTTTGTAGTTCAGACAGTTATGGACGCGGCGATACCAATTATGTATAGTTTATTTGTTTATTTATATATTTTTATTAATAATAAAGGACTGATAAGGGAAAAGGGGGGATTTTGACTTTTAGCCCACTTTTGTCCCACTAGGGGACTTGAGGGCAGGAGGCCCTGATCGCTATTCTAATACACTGCACTACATGCGAAGTGCAGTGTATTAGAGCTGTCAGCTATTCGCTGACAGCAAGCATAGTGGGTTCTGACTTTTTTCAGGACCCACTAGGGTTCCGTCGATGGCGTAGCCAGAGTCCATTGTTAGTACTCTGGTTGCCATAGTAGCCATCGCCGGCCACTATCGTGTAGCGGGCTATCGATGGTGGCTTAACCCCTAAGAAGCCGCGATCGGTATTGAACGCGGCTTCTAAGGGGTTAATCGGCGGGGACCGCCGCGATCAGTCCCTGCACACTGAGCTGTGATAGCCTGCTGTCGGAAACAGTAGGTATCACAGCTCAAACATGCGCCGGGGAAAGATGGAGCCGTGTTAACTCAGGTCAGTAATATTACTGAGCTGTGCGCGAACGATGCGCTCAGCACGACGTAATAGTACGGAGCTGAGCGGGAAGGGGTTAAAAAAAGATCTGACATTTTGTGTAACATCTAAATCAGGGGTCTCAAACTCGGCAGGATAAATGGGCCGAACATAGAAAAATTTGAAGTTGACGGGCCGCATTACTTTCAAATATGATACAATACAAAATTACTGTTAATCAATTAGTTATTTGAACTACTATAATAATAATAATACTACATTACTATAATAATAATGCATTACTATAATAACAATAATACTACATTACTATAACCATTCTATAATAATACTACATTACTATAATAATAATAATACATTACTATAATAACAATAATACTACATTACTATAACAATTCTATAATAATACTATATTACTATATTAATACTACATTACTATAATAACAATAATACTACATTACTATAATACTACATTACTATAATAACAATAATACTACATTACTATAACAATACTACAATTCTATAATAATACTCCATTACTATAATAATACCGCTAGGTTTAAACTTAACTAAAATTTGTACGTTTATTCCACGTGCTAATTTTAACAATCCAGTTTAGGTGTCGCCGTCTGGCGGCTCAGTTTGCAGCGTTTGGCAGACACAAGAATATGAAGATTGGGCAGCCCCTTTTTAGATAGTGTCACAGTGCCCTCTGTAGATAATGCCCCCCCAGATAATGCCACAGCGCCCTCTGTAGATAATGCCACCCCCCTAGATAATGCCACAGTGCCCTCTGTTGATAGTGGCACACACACACACACACACACACACACACACACACCCCATATAGATAGCGAAACACACACACACACGCACACACACACACAAACACACCCCTGTAGATAGCTCCATTGGGGCTCCCTCTAGGAGTGTAATCCCCAGCCAGAGGGTTGCCGACGCTTAGGCTGGGGACTCCTCTGCTGGAGGAGCCCCTGACGTCCCTGTCCATAGACAGCGATGTCAGGGGATCCTCCTGGACCGGAATGTGTTGTCAGGGGAAACACCAGAATCAGAGTCCCAGAGCAGAGCACTGGTATAGGCTCTGCTCCAGATCTCTGGGGAAGCCCCTGACAGTGATGTCAGGGGAAACCCCAGAGCCTGAATCCTGTGCAGAGCGCTACTAGCACTCTGCCTGGGACTCCAGCTCTGCTCCTGACATCACTATCCATATATGGAAAGTGATGTCAGGGGCTTCCCCAGCCAGAGTCCCGGGCATAGCAATACGAGCACACTGCCTGGGACTCCAGCGCTGATCCTGACATCACTGTCCATATAAGGAGCAGGAGTCCCGGAGCAGAACGCTAGTATAATCTCTGGTCTGGGACCGGCACTGTGGAAGCCCCTGACATCACTGTCCATATATGGGCAGTGACGTCAGGGGCTTTGTCATTCGCCAGCACACTCCTCCATCGGCCTGCTCTCTAGGGAGCTACGGTGCCCCGCAGACCGCAGATGACAGCCTCAGGGACTGCATGTGGCCCACGGGCCGTGTGTTTCAGACCACTGATCTAAATCAACACATTGCAATCAGCTCTGCTACATACATGGGTACTGTTACACCTATTGAATAGCCCTACAAACTCTTTTATGACCCCCGAAAGGGAGTTCAGTGTGTACAATAGCATCCGCTAGTTTTCTAAACTTTTAGGTATTAATATTATAATCTTAAAAATAGCTTTTTGGTCATACCACCTTAATAATGTGGAGGAATAATATAGGATTCTGCTGTGGAAATACCTCATAACCCTGAATATAACCTCTATATGACACATTTATTTTTCACTTTCATTAATCTACTTTTTCGTATTATGATTTATTACTTTGACATGACATATACTGTACTAGTCTATAGAAACGTTATATATTCAGATTTCTAATGAACCACATACCCCACTGTTTTTCAGTCTGATGTAAGAGGGGATTTATTTGTCCCTGAAGAAGACAACAGTTTGTATTTTACATACTCCGGAGCCCCAAATGTCTTGGAAGTTAAAGATCTATGTTACCAGGTAATCCTATAGGAATAACTCTAAATTAAGCAACGGGTATACACAGAAATCATAGGGTACTATTGCAAAACTATGTATGGTCCCTACTCCCCAGTGAGACTTCCACCAAATGTACTACTAGTACTGTACTAAAGTTAATGCCCACTATTCTGTTTTTATGTCCTGTATCTGTGCAATGGAGCTCTTTTTCTCAGACTTAATAAAACATATCATTCTGACTGCATACCGCCACCACCAGGGGGAGCTCAGTGCATATGGATTCATACAGCTAGTATTGATCTCAATGAGAGCCTTATACATCTGTATGCAGTGAGCTCAACCTAGTGGCAGCTGTAGGTAGCCACTATGACAATGCTACGGTGAGCAAGGGCAGCAATATAGAGCTGGGCCCCTTTCAACATGGGCCCCATACTATTCACGTTGCCTACTTGTTAGGTAGTGGTAGCCACTGAAATATTTACATCTTGTCAATATTATTACAATCAAAATATGATTTCTATGGATGTTTTCGCTAGACTATGAGAAAATGTGAGCAGATTTAGATAGATGTGACCCCATGATAAGCAAGATAATGCCTCATCAATGTATCAATATTTTCGTCGATGCCTCACAACCATTGGCTGCAGCTAGTCACATGACATATCCAGACTTACTTATAGTGATCTAATATTTATTTTGAATACATTAACACTGGGCGCGCTCAGTACAAGTAGCACTTGGTCCTTCATAGATTCTTCTTTAATTCCCTCCTAGTCAAAAATATAGAAATTAAAAAATATAGACCACTACAATTGCAAGAAAAACTAAGTGAACCCTTTGGAAATATCTTCAGCAATCACCTCCCCCAAATGTTTCCTGTAGCTGCAAATACGATTTCCACCACATTGAGGAGGAATTATTTTAGAGTCCCAATCTATGTGACAGTACAAAGGTTTATCATAAAGGTGATGGGTTTCCTTTTACAAATAATATGTGTATTATCGGTGTCAACCACAGATGCCCCCAAACAGTGTGTCAGCTATAGATGCCTCTCATAATAGTATCAGCAACAGACACACCCATCACATTGGGCAAGCCATTTAAGCAGTGGTGTATCTACCAGAGGTGCAGATATGGAAGTCACACCCAGCCTTGGTGCCCGAGAGAGCCCAAAGGCCCCTTTGACACCAGTATTCTAAATGGCACATAATAGGTGGGGGGCCCTGTTACAGATTTTGCATTGGGGCCCAGGAGTGTCACGTTACGCCTCTGCTAAGGGCCATTTTAACAATGTCTTAGTGTCAGCCGCAGATAACTCTTTGTGTGCCAGACACAAAATGACCCCATACGACTGTCAACCATAGATGCCCCTATAGCTGGAAATTATAAGTCAAAAAATGCCAAAAGCAACCAATCAGATCAGTTCTTTCAAGTTCAAACCTTCCCAGGAAAATTGGAAGCTGTAATCTGATTGGTACATAAAAATAAGAGGGTAAGGCTTAAACACTTATCATATAGTTACCCGTAAAGAAGATTTAAGTTTTTATTATAATATGTTGATTTTGTTTTATTATAATGCAAAAAGTGATTGAATTTTATTCCTCTCTAAGGTCAATTTAAATGCTCAAATACCATGGTATGAGAAGTTGGCCGAATTTAAAATGCCTTGGGAATGGAATAAAGGTGCCCCGACATCAGCAATGACCAACCTGAATTTGAAAGTTACCAGTGGACAAATGTTGGCAGTAATTGGAAACTCAGGTAGGTTGTTTGATTCTTCTAAATACTCTATGGCAGAAGAGAGGAGGGATGTCTGCTGGATCATAGCATGGGAATGCAAAAAAAACACCAAACTATTGTGAGCACCTAAAAAAGTATAATTATTAGTTTAAAAGGGTTTATCAACTCTCGATACTTCCTCTGATCAGCTAAATAAAGGGGCTGTGCTGGTTCATTGTTTACCCAGTCACAGCGCCATACATACTGTTGTGGCTGTGCCTGGTACTGTAGCTCTGTCCCAATCACTTAAAAGGGACTGAGCTGCAGTGAGCTGCATGACCAGGCGAAGCCTTTATTCAGCTAATCAGCAGGGTTGTCGAGATTCAGACCTAACTAATCAAATATTGATGGCATATCCTAATTATAGGCCAACATTATTAAAGTCCAACAAAACTCTTTAAGGAGTGTACACACATGTAGTGCCTGCCGGGAGGCCAAGGTGTGCACGCCGAGCTGCCATGCAACTTTACCAACGGCCCATTTTTAAAATGATTGTTAATGCCTGCATGTTGTTGAAGGTATACAACAGTTTAATCTGCAAAAAACGCATGGACATTAAAGGGGTTGTCCACCTTCTGACAACTGATGACCTATCCACTGGATAGGTCATCAGTATATCATCGGTGCGGGTCTGACACAACCGGACGCCGTACCTATAAGCCGCTCCGGTGGCCTGCAGGCACCGGATGTTGTGGCATATAATGCTATGTACGGAGCCCAGAAGCAGTTGGCGCTGTATATAGCATAGCGGCCGTGCTGCAGAACTGCAGGTCCGCTCCTATTCACTTGAATAGGAGCAGTACTGCAGCTCGGCCGCTATTCCGTGGCCGGAGCTAACTGCTTCCGGCATGTACGTCTGGTGCACGGAGGCACCGGACCAACTGATCTGTACGGGGCCCGGGTGTCGGACCCCCACAGATCATGTACTGATGACCTATCCGGTGTATAGGTCATCAGTTGTCAGAAGCTGGAAAACCCCTTTAACAATGATTTTAAAAACACACGCTGATTTGAAGTAAAACTGTATGGCAGCTCAGTGTCTGACTGCACAGTGAAATTAAATTGGTGGTCTGAAAGAGATGAAAGATAAAATTTAACACGTAAGGCCTCATGCACACAACAGAGCCTTGTACACTGAGTCGTAGGCAGTCCACGTGCCTCTGTCTGGTGATAGAATACGGCGTAGAATTACAATGGTATGCTCCCCTAGGAGATTCCAGTGGAGAATAGGTTTGTAATGCGGTGTCTACAGCAACATGGCACCATATTTTTTTGTCTAATTTCTACGGAATTCGTCAGAAATTAACCTTTGTATGATTCTTTATGAAATTGGAGGCATTCAGGTGTGGTAGGTCCCCATAGACTTCTATGAGCTAGTATTACAGCTCCATATAACTCAGCGGTTGTATGGCTCCATAATAAAGTTGCGTGCATTAGCCTTTAGATGAATATTTAGTTTTTTCAATAAGCAGTAAGCAATGCTTCCATCATCATCATCTAACATAAATAAATGTGGTCACAGTTTCTGGAACTCTTTTATGATCCTGATTCCTTATATATAAACTGAAATATCCTCCACCCTATTGTCTGTCTTTGTAGGTTGTGGAAGGACAACGTTATTGGACATTATTACATGTAAAGATGAAGGAGGGAAGATTAAGTCAGGTCAAATCCTTATAAATGGGAAACTGAGCACCAAGCAGCTGGTAAAGAAGAGTGTAGCTCATGTGCGGCAAGATGATCAACTGTTACCGCATCTCACTGTCCGGGAAACATTGTCTTTTATTGCAAAACTTCGTCTTCCCACATCGTTTTCGAAACAGCAGCGGCAAAAACGGGTGAATGATATACATGTACTTTTAATATAATTTAAATGTTATGAGGAAAGACAGACACAGACAGACAGACAGATATATATCATAGATAGATATATATATCATAGATAGATAGATATGACATAGATAGATAGATAGATAGATAGATAGATAGATAGATAGATAGATAGATAGATAGATAGATAGATAGATAGATAGATAGATAGATATGACATAGATAGATAGATAGATATGAGAGATAGATAGATCGATCGATAGATTAGATAGATAGATAGATAGATAGATAGATAGATAGACAGACAGACAGACAGACAGACAGACAGACAGACAGACAGACAGACAGACAGACAGACAGATAGATAGATAGATAGATAGATAGATAGATAGATAGATAGATAGATAGATAGATAGATATGAGATAGATAGATAGATATGACAGATAGATAGATAGATATGAGATAGATATTAGATACAGTGAAGGAAATAAGTATTTGATCCCTTGCTGATTTTGTAAGTTTGCCCACTGTCAAAGTCATGAACAGTCTAGAATTTTTAGGCTAGGTTAATTTTACCAGTGAGAGATAGATTATATAAAAAAAAAAAAAGCAGAAAATCACATTGTCAAAATTATATATATTTATTTGCATTTTGCACAGAGAAATAAGTATTTGATCCCCTACCAACCATTAAGACTTCAGCCTCCTCCAGACCAGTTACACGCTCCAAATCAACTTGGTGCCTGCATTAAAGACAGCTCTTACATGGTCACCTGTATAAAAGACTCCTGTCCACAGACTCAATTAATCAGTCTGACTCTAACCTCTACAACATGGGCAAGACCAAAGAGCTTTCTAAGGATGTCAGGGACAAGATTATAGACCTGCACAAGGCTGGAATGGGCTACAAAACCATAAGTAAGACGCTGGGTGAGAAGGAGACAACTGTTGGTGCAATAGTAAGAAAATGGAAGACATACAAAATGACTATCAATCGACATCGATCTGGGGCTCCATGCAAAATCTCACCTCGTGGGGTATCCTTGATCCTGAGGAAGGTGAGAGCTCAGCCGAAAACTACATGGGGTAACTTGTTAATGATCTCAAGGCAGCTGGGACCACAGTCACCAAGAAAACCATTGGTAACACATTACGCCGTAATGGATTAAAATCCTGCAGTGCCCGCAAGGTCCCCCTGCTCAAGAAGGCACATGTACAGGCCCGTCTGAAGTTTGCAAATGAACATCTGGATGATTCTGAGAGTGATTGGGAGAAGGTGCTGTGGTCAGATGAGACTAAAATTGAGCTCTTTGGCATTAACTCAACTCGCCGTGTTTAGAGGAAGAGAAATGCTGCCTATGACCCAAAGAACACCATCCCCACTGTCAAGCATGGAGGTGGAAACATTATGTTTTGGGGGTATTTCTCTGCTAAGGGCACAGGACTACTTCACCGCATCAATGGGAGAATGGATGGAGCCATGTATCGTCAAATCCTGAGTGACAACCTCCTCCCCTCCACCAGGACATTAAAAATGGCTCGTGGCTGGGTCTTCCAGCACGACAATGACCCGAAACATACAGCCAAGGCAACAAAGGAGTGGCTCAAAAAGAAGCACATTAAGGTCATGGAGTGGCCTAGCCAGTCTCCAGACCTTAATCCCATCGAAAACTTATGGAGGGAGCTGAAGATCCGAGTTGCCAAGCGACAGCCTCGAAATCTTAATGATTTACAGATGATCTGCAAAGAGGAGTGGGCCAAAATTCCATCTAACATGTGTGCAAACCTCATCATCAACTACAAAAAATGTCTGAATGCTGTGCTTGCCAACAAGGGTTTTGCCACCAAGTATTAAGTCTTGTTTGCCAAAGGGATCAAATACTTATTTCTCTGTGCACAATGCAAATAAATATATATAATTTTGACAATGTGATCTTCTTTTTTTTTTTTTTATATATAATCTATCTCTCACTGGTAAAATTAACCTAGCCTAAAAATTCTAGACTGCTCATGTCTTTGACAGTGGGCAAACTTACAAAATCAGCAAGGGATCAAATACTTATTTCCTTCACTGTAGATAGATAGATAGATAGATAGATAGATAGATAGATAGATAGATAGATAGATAGATAGATAGATAGATAGATAGATAGATAGATAGATAGATAGATAGATAGATAGTCATAAAATATTTATTGGAAAACTCCCATAACAAATTCTTGTGACGAGTTGTAAAAACATTTTATTTATGTTTTTGCTTGTTCTAATATAAAAAAGGTAGAAGACGTCATAGCAGAACTTAGGTTACGACAATGTGCAAACACCAAAGTAGGAAATGAATACACGCGGGGAGTATCTGGTGGAGAAAGGAGAAGAGTGAGCATTGCAGTACAACTATTGTGGAACCCTGGTAAGTTGCCTGAAAGCAAAAATGTATAATACGCCACAAAAAAGACTGATTCCCAGAGCACCTCAATGGCAGATTGTAAAAATGTGACTAACAGTAGCGGCACATTTGATATTAGAGGGGTTAGCCAACATTTAAACATTGGGTTGTAAGTAAATCAGTAAACTTTCCGATTGTACTTACATTACCGATTCTGTGCCGGGCCTTGTTCGGAAGAGTGTGTGGTCCATAGTAATTAAATGTCACCTGACTATAGCAGCCAAATTCGTACATAGTAAAGTCACTATGGCAGGCAGCAGTTGTCCATCATGGTCAGGTGACATTTTATCACTATGGACTACACATCATTATGTACCCTTGCAAAAAGCAGTGTTGGGAGACACAGGAGACCAGAGTTAGGGGACTCACAGAAAAATGGGTGAGTATATTGAATTTGATATTTTTATATATTTATATAATAAGATATTTTTAGATAATGATATAATAATATATAATTATAACCACTTTAAGCGTTAGAAATAGAGAAATATAATCTACATGGTCATAAAAAGTTGAGAATTTAGCAAAAGTAAGTGAAACCCTGTTTTGTTAATCTGCCACATTAGCACCTAACTCTAAATATTACTAGTTAAGAGTATTAATCTTCCATGCTTAGCTGTTGTAAAGATCTTACATTATCATGTACAAAAAATAGAAGTACTGGCTGTCAGGGAGAGGGACCCAGAATTTGTTTATAAGAATTCTGGGGTAGTGGGGAGATACCGGCAGGTAATCTTATCACATCCCAAAGAAGTTCATACAGAGTTGAATTCGATGGGCTGACCATGTAATGCATGGACATGTCAGGTCGAGAGACTCTCTTTGTAGCCACTCTCCACTTTGGCAAATAAATAAGGGTCCTGAACAGGGGACCCCCTCTATTAAAGGGGTTGTTTCATCAGAGATAACCATTTCAGAATGCGACCCCTGGGGCGATCATATTCAGGTCTCGCTCCCGACACCCTCAGGAAACAGGTGATTTTGAAGGCTGAAGCAGCGGCCAGCCAGGAATTTTCCCTGTAGCGGACCCTTTAGGTGAAATGTAGTATTACATGGTAGCCATTCAGATAAATGGCCATCCTTGTAATCCAAGAACAGCTTTAGTCTGTCAGAACGGGAGTCGGCTCTCCACTCTGGCTCATATAGGGGGATCCCAAGCAGGGACCACCCTCTATAATGTCCATATGCTCTAATAGAGAATGTGGTTAGGCGTTGTCTTTATGAATCTTTTACTCAGACTTCTCTAATAGGGTATTTAAAAATGTAATTTCTAAACAAGATAAGCCTTTTTAGGGGCGTTTAAATTTTCTATCATTTCTACATAGTGTTGCTATATTCTTTGTGACTATATGGACGTACCTGTGCAGAGGGAATACAGTGGACCCAGGTTGTTTTCTTCAGCTAGTAGGGTAGAAGTAGTTGCGTTTAATTCACCCACTGCCATGTTACAAAATATGTAGTTGGGGGAAAAATTATAATTTACCTACCCATAAAGTGTCTAACGTCTTTCAACACATCTTCCTCTGTACAGGCATTTTGATACTTGATGAGCCAACATCTGGCCTAGATAGTTTTACTGCGCACAACCTTGTGATAACCTTGTCCCGGTTGGCCCGTGGAAACCGACTGGTCCTATTATCTATCCATCAGCCCAGATCTGACATTTTCCAGCTCTTCGATTTAGTTCTACTTTTATCATCAGGAGCCACCATCTACTCTGGAACAGCAAAAGACATGGTTCAGTACTTCTCATCTATAGGATACCCATGTCCCCGATATAGTAATCCTGCAGATTTTTATGGTAAGTTAAACTTTTTTTTAAATAAAATTTACGTAAGTCATACACATTTAACAAAGTTCAGAGATTTAGTGAAAAAAAATTGATAAGCAAAGTGACTTTCATTCCAATCATAGTAAATCACTTTGGGGTATACTTGAAAATTTTAATTATGGCCAAATCTTTGTTTGAAAAGAATATTTTATGTATTTTATGTAAAATTATTTTGTATGTATTATACACTATATAGAAAGCATAAAATACATTGAATATATATTATGGGAAATCTGGCTGGGATCAAGCATCACTGTAATAATTAGTGGATATCTGGGAAAAAAATTGCTCCTTGTGTCGGGCGCTTCTGTGTAACTGATGCGGTGATTACCACAGACCCATTGGGTATATGACAAAACTATTGAACAATTTGTTATAAAACAATAAAATAAATAAAAAAGATAAAAAGGACTGACAGTTTAACCTGGGTGTGAACCATATGATATGACTATTTAAGATGAATGATGTTTAACACTTCTATGCCTGACGAAGATCTCAGCACGAGGTTGAAACGCGTTGCAGCAGTCCTTTTTACCTTTTTTATTTCTTTTATTGTTTTATAAAAAATTGTTCAATAAATAGTTTTGTCATATACCCAATGGGTCCGTGGTAATCACTGCATCAGTTACACAGAAGCGCCCGACGCAAGGAGCAATTTTTTCCCCAGATATCTATGTTTGATGACCACGTTAAGGAAACTCCAGCTTAGGAGGTATCCACCGTGGGTCGGCTCCAGAGGCTAGCACAGTGTACCGGAAACTATATCAGACGAGCAACAAAGTTAAGTTGTGCTGATGATTTTGCACAACTTCACCAGGTGAGTCGATTACAACTCAATTACAAATAAAAGATACCACCAGCATATACAGTATCACCCTAGAGGAGCGCCGTTTCTCTTTTTGTTTTTTATCTCCAAGCATGTAGTAATTAGTGTGGTTTCTCCTGTTGACCATTGAGGAAGTTACACAAATTCTATATAGAAACTTAAAGAGGTTGTCAACTTTAGAAAACCCATTTTCATATACCCTATTAGGAAATTCTGGGCGGGGGGGTTCTCTGTTCAGGATTATAATTTCTTGGCCAGCATGGAGAGCGGTTACAAAGTGCCTATTGATATGAATGGGCACTGTGTAATGCTTAATTTCACCTTTGGTGGCGCTGTAGGAAAAGTTATTTGCTATGTTTTCCTGCAGCGCCACCAAATTACAGCTGATCGCTGGGGGTCCCAGCGGAGGAACACTTTGTGATCAGCTGATTGTCAAGGGAACCTTCTAACAAGTAGGGCTTGTTTAAAGCAGTGAACTCCTTTATATCGATTTTCCAATTATACTTACTCTGCTCAAGCAGCTAGGGCATAAGTACTATAGAGAAAGACCATGCGGCTGCTATGGTATAACTGAACAGAGGAGGCCCAGGCCATGTTGCCCTCATTCTTATTTTATTGGGTGGTGAGAACCTTTTCAGGGATCCTTACAACAATAGTAAAGAAGGGTGCGGGGAATCAACCCAAGGCTTATAAAAAGGTGATGGGAGAAATAAGTCTCAAGTCTTCTGTGTGGCGGCATCAACCAGCATCAGAATAGGCCCCATTTTAATCTCTGCTATAATCCTTAATTACTCTATGTATGCCCTTGTCAAGCAGTCTAAAAAAAGACCTAGAAATCCCAAAAATATTTGAGCTAGATTTGAAGTCGATTTGAAGTCGATTAGATTTGAAGTCGATTAAATTTGAAGTCGATTTGAAGTCGATTTGAAGTCGATTTGAAGTCGATTTGAAGTCGATTTGAAGTCGATTTGAAGTCGATTTGAAGTCGATTTGAAGTTGCAGCACAGTGGGTCAGTGGTTAGCACTGTTGCCTTGCAGCGCTGGGGTCCTTGGTTCAAATCCAACCAAGGACAACATCTGCAATGTAGTTTGTGTGGGTTTCCTCTGGGTACTTTGGTTTCTTCCCACACCCCAAAAAAACCATACCAATAGGGAATTTAGATTGTGAGCCCCAATGGGGACAGTAAAAGAGGACCTCTGTACAGCGCTGCGTAATATGTTGGTGCTATATAAGTTACTGAAATAAATAAGTTGCCAGCAAATTTAAAACAAGTATTGGCAAATAAGATATATATTGCTTAGGATATTTAGAAAACTTGGTATGTCTGATGATATTTCCCACCACCAAGGCACTTAAACATTATCAACTGATTATGAAGAGATATATCACTTAAGTTTTTGACAAGGTTTTGCTCATCCACACAAACGGAAACAGTGTGCATGTCAGTGTCCATTATCATATGAGTGGACAGGTCATGGCAGTACAGGAGGTATTGTAGTCAAAGATAATTAATAAGTCCAACATACTGGCCCACACTTGCCTGTCAGCTGAAACCTACCACCCAAGAGTCACTGCATGGGACCCACCAAGTTACACTTGTATTCATGTAATAGGCACTAATGTGCAACTATGGAGCCCATTACTTTTACAGGTCTCAGTTAATCTTTGGTCTCCCAGGAACAACACCATATGGGGTAGGAAGGGTGCATAAAGGTCATATTAATTATTCTTTCATTATCCCCAGAAGAGCCCACAAATTTTGTAACCTATGTTACAGATATCTATCGATAGATAGATAGATAGATAGATAGATAGATAGATAGATAGATAGATAGATAGATAGATAGATAGATAGATAGATAGATAGATAGAAGGTCTAGGATTTGACTGATTATAGTACAATGGAAGAATTGTACTATAATCAAATACACTTAATAAATAAATGAAACCATAAAGTTATTGACACCTTATATAAACCAGCTATTAAATTTCATGGATTTACTCTCTTTCTTATCAGTTGATCTGACCAGTATTAACTATCGAACCAAAGAGGAAGAATTGGAAACATTGGAGAGGACAAGGTCTCTAGCAGAGATTTTCTGGGAAAAAGTGAAAGACTTTGATGATTTCCTTTGGAAGGTTAATGATGGAAACAGGGAACTTACATCCAGTGAGACATGGTATGTGTCTACAAGTATATTTGATGACACCCACGGTCAGAATTTAATTTCTTAAAAAAAATAAGCAGTAGGTGTATTTCAGTGTTGTAAATTATCCAAACCATAGGCTCAATATTAAGTAATTCAGGAAAAAACTAACAAATAAATATATTTCTAGAGTTTTCATCTTATTTTATGTTGTTCTAGATAGCAGATTTTAGTTCTATTGCTTTCTTAATAAGTTACTTGACAACCAATGATGACCAGCTTAATAAATAATCCTGCAAACAAATATAGGTGGGAAATATCAAATTGAAATTGATAACATTTTGAAAAAAAAGAGGTTATTGTAAGGGGATTGCCCTAAATGGCCAACCACTTTTTAAATGGAAGTCGCCCTGGTGATCGGTTGTGATCACTGTGAGATACTGCATTTAGCTGCACATTTTCCCTCTAGCGGCCACTATAGGCAAAATGTAGTATTATATGGCGCAATTCAAATTAGTAGCTGACCATGTAGTAAATGCTCATGCCGAGTCCACCAGAGCAGGAGTTACTTTATTAAATAAAGAGTGGTTTCATGAGTTAAATTGTGCTTTCTGTATATTTCATTTAATGTGCAGATTTATGCTTTACATATCACATACTATATTGTGCCATACCTCTGATTGGTGTATTTAATATGGAATGTCCACATTGTACATTTTTACACTGAGTAGTAATAAAGGTGTATATTTCATATTATGGAATGAATCTGAATTTATTCTCTTTGTCATTTTTATGTTGTCTGTCTTAGCATGCCCACTACTCCTTTGGAAAAAGCGATCAAGATAGATGCAAATGAAGTTGATGAGCTGCCAAAAGGTCTTCATCAATTTGCAGTATTACTAAAGTATGTTCTACTACTTTATAAACTAAAAATATATAAAGGGAACATAGTATAATGCTTGTAAGAAACCACAACTCATCCAACCTGTCCACGTGTTGTGTATGGTGCTATAGCTCAGCCCTATCAATTTCAATGAAGCAGAGCTGCCATACCATACACAATCCGTGGACTGGTGTAACGCTCTTTTGGGCAGAAAGCTGCCAGGTTTATCCAAATCTGGACCACCCCTTTAATTTACCTGAGGATTGTATTATAGAGCAAAAATATAGGTTAATCTTTGATGAACCTTCAGTTGTATGTTAGGGAACTGCATATACTGCATGCTCTTTTTGGCTCCATCTGCAGAATACAGATCCCATTTTTGGATCCTGTATGCTCTAAAGGTAAAAACTGGAAAGGCTGTTGTGATTTGCTGAAAGTCTCCATCACAACTCCTCTTTTTATTGACAAAATACAGGGACTGAGGCAAATATTAAAAGGGTTGTCTCACAACATCAACCTCTTTCCATATGCCCTATTATGTTATATGGATATTATAAAGGAAGCCTCTCGGTAGAGAAGTGAGCCGCTTGTCCATGTTTAACATGATCGGCCATTCACTTTAATGTCACGTAATATTAAGTTTCTCCTGCAGCGGCTGCTGCAAGGAAGAGATATGGCCGGCAGCAAATTCCTCAGGCAATATCAGTTATCCGCTGGGGGTCCTATAAGCCGGGCCTATGGCTACAGCTGATCACCTTGCCGGCTTTAATTAAAAAACCCTTTAAAGAGGATGTACCATCAATAGAAAAGGCCATATATAAACTCAATATACATTTTAGAGTAACTTTGTAAAGTATTGTTTTTAAAAAAGAAAAAATCCTCTTATTTATGGTAATTATATTCTTGTAATATCACCTCCTGGTGTTCAAATATATAGGTCTCTGCACGCCATTCTAAAGAAATTCAGATGTGCATGCACAGTACAATACAGTTAAAGAAAAAGGCATATATTTAAGGCAAGACATATGCCTTTCGTCTACATTTCAGAGTACACAGGCTTCAAGCAGTAATGGTTAAAGCCATTAGATAACCTCCTCACCAGTCCGTGCTGCTCTCCTCCTTATCGGGACAGACATAAGAACTATTGTTCAGCACAAGCAGTGAAGTGCCTATCTAATGGCTTTTTTCCTCACTGCTTGCAGTCTATATACCTCATACTGCCCATGCTTGGCTTTCTTTCTCTCTGTTTGTTTCACGGATAAGTTTAGAAGCTGCATATCTAACAGAGCTTTACTAGAATAACATGCTGAGACCTATACATTTGAACACCAGGGGGTGCTATAAAATGTATAAATAGTTTATACAGGGTGGGCCATTTATATGGATACACCTAAATAAAATGGGAATGGTTGGTGATATTAACTTCCTGTTTGTGGCACATTAGTATATGGGAGGGGGGAAACTTTTCAAGCTCGGTGTTGACCATGGCGGCCATTTTGAATTCAGCCATTTTGTATCCAACTTTAGTTTTTTCAATGGGAAGAGGGTCATGTGACACATCAAACTTATCGAGAATTTTACAAGAAAAACAATGGTGTGCTTGGTTTTAACGTTACTTTATTCTTTCATGAGTTATTTACAAGTTTCTGACCACTTATAAAATGTGTTCAAAGTGCTGCCCATTGTGTTGGATTGTCAATGCAACCCTCTTCTCCCACTCTTCACACACTGATAGCAACACCGCAGAAGAAATGCCTACCGATCTGACCCCCTTAGACTTTTATCTTTGGGGTCATCTGAAGGCAGTTGTCTATGCTGTGAAGATACAAGATGTGCAGCAACTTAAACTACAGATACTAGAAGCCTGTGCTAGCATTTCTTCTGCAGTGTTGCTATCAGTGTGTGAAGAGTGGGAGAAGAGGGTGAAAGACTAAAGTAACATTAAAACCAAGCACACCATTGTTTTTCTTGTGAAATTCTCGATAAGTTTGATGTGTCACATGACCCTCTTCCCATTGAAAAAACGAAAGTTGGATACAAAATGGCCGACTTCAAAATGGCCGCCATGGTCAACACCCAGCTTGAAAAGTTTCCCCCCTCCCATATACTAATGTGCCACAAACAGCAAGTTAATATCACCAACCATTCTCATTTTATTTAGGTGTATCCATATAAATGATTCACTGTATATAAGATAGCAAATGTCGTTCAAAAATGTAAATATATTCACCGCCTGATAGAACGATTAAAAATTGATTTTATTGTTAAATTGATAAAAGATATGGCTCAACCAGCCATTATTTCCAGAAACAGGCAAAAGCAAGTGATTGGCGACAGTAGAGGTGTATCAGAGTGAACGAGGTTTCTCAAACACTCCAAGACCACCCTCCCTGTTTATTGTATAATATTTCGCTACACCCTTGCCAATAGATAACAATCTATCCAGATCCAACGCGTTTCAGCAACACATCAAGAGTGATGCCTCATCAGGGATTACTAGATAGCAATTTCAGTTAGAATTGTTAGGTTACAAAAGCTGGATAGCACTGTATATGTGCAGATTTTAGCCTCCAGACGCGTGAACGGCTCTGATACAATGACCGCATACGCGCCCGAGAAGCTGCAGGCTTATACGATTGAGAGCCCGCCCTCATTCCAATCGTCACCGGAGCAGCCGCCAATCCGCATACAACACGCACATTGTGACGTGCCGGAGGCGGCGCCTCACGACACAGACAACCAATGAAGGTATCTGGACGACAAGCGTCCATAGTTACTAGGGGACGCTAGACGCGGCTCCTAAACTGCTGTCAAAATCAAACAGCAAGGAATGGAAAAGGAACGAATGTCCCTCCTATCACACATAACACCGTCCCCAAACAAACGGGGTAGTGTGAGGTGGAGGAGATAAGTATCACGGGAGTCGTCAAGAGAAGACTGACCCCCAGTGATTCCATAGTTGCCTAGCAACTTATCGTTACCCTACTAGCCAGGGATAAGACTCAGATAGAAGATGGACATAGCCCAATATCCCACAAGGACTATGTATAGAAGTCCTATACGAGCCTCCTCCCAAACAGAAACGGAGGGTGCCCGGCGGAGGAAAAACCCCCATCCATAGTCGCTCCCTAAATCTCAAGATGCGATAGGTAGACATAAAAAGTAAATAGAAAGGAAAAAAGTCAGCAAGTGGAGAATAATGCACCCACAAATCGCAATAAAAAACGCATAGTATGAACAGGGACTGAAATACCATTTATCAGTCAAAATATTGATATATTCACAGGGACATCCCCAATTCTCAGAGATGCCCCTGTCAGTCAAAATACTATATATTGGTATATTCACAGAGATAGCTGGGAGTAACCAAAATAACAACTAATCGCAGTAGACACAAACGACTCGACAAAGAAGAATGAGAAATAAGAGGCGCAATGTATCTAGAGAAAACAAGAATAGGAGATTTGTTCATTCAATCCATGAGGATTTATGGTCTGCATCCTAAAAAATCCATTCAGCCTCCTTTTGTAAAATTTTCTTGTCCAGATCCCCCCCTCTCGCGAGCGGTCTGACATATTCAATTCCCTGAAAGCCAAGAGCAGTAACATCCCCATCGTGACAGGACCATACGTGTCTTGATACCGGGGTGTCCACCTTCCTTCTGACATCCCCAATGTGGTCACGGATCCTTCTCCTAAACTCCCTTTTTGTTTTACCCACGTACTGTAGACCACATCTACAGGTAATCATGTATACAATGCCTTTCGTTTTACAGTTGATATATGATCTATTGTCAAATGTTTTACCAGTTTTCGTGCTACTGAAATTCCTGCTACATATAATGGACACACATGCTTTGCATGTTCCACATCTAAAGGTACCTTTTAGACTGTTCTCCAACCAAGTACTGCACTGTGCCTGTGGTAGTAGATGACTATGAACCAAACGGTCCCTAAGGTTCCGCCCCCTCCTGTATGTAATAAGCGGGGAGTCTCCTACCAGGTCCCCCACATCGGGGTCTGCCTTAAGGATGCCCCAGAAACGTTTAAGAACTTCCCTCACCTCTCTACTGGCAGAGTCAAAAGTACCGATCACCCTGATCGACTCTTCCTCCACTCTCTTCGGTTTAGGGTTCAGGAGATCGTTCCTGTTGCAACCCAAGGCATTTTGATATGCCCCTCTCAGTACATCCCTGGGGTACCCCCTATGTCTGAATCTATTCTCCAGGTCACGTGCCGATACCCTAAAGTCCGAAATGGTGGAACAATTTCTACGTGCCCTGAGATACTGGCCCTTCGGTATTCCTCTCTTCAGACTAGTTGGGTGCCAGCTTTCCCAGCGCAGTAAACTATTGGTCGCCGTCTCTTTGCGGTACATGTTCGTCTGTAGCATCCCTGTGTCAGTTTTGGAAATCAGAATATCCAAAAATGTAATTTTGGTATCTTGGATTTCAGATGTAAAAAATAGTCCCAATTCATTGGCGTTCAGCATCTCCACAAACTCCTGAAAATCCTGCCTAGTCCCTGTCCACAAAATCAAAATGTCATCTATAAATCTAATCCAAAGTAGGATAGATGATGACCATCTGTCCATAAGGTCACTGAACACAACCTCTTTTTCCCACCACCCCAGATAAAGGTTGGCAAAGGTAGGAGCACAAGGGCTACCCATGGCCACTCCTCTGAGCTGGTGGTAAATCTTCTGATCAAATAAAAAGAAGTTGTGTTCTAAAACAAATCTCAACAGTTCAATGGTAAATTTATTATGGGCCTGATATTGTATCCCTTTATCCATTAGGAAATATTCAATGGCTCTACATCCCTGATTATGTGGGATGGAGCTATATAGGGACTCAACATCCAAAGATGCCAACAAAACATCGCCATCGCAGCGTATACCCTCCAGTCTTCTCAGTACATCCATGGTGTCCCTCACGTATGATGGCAGGGACACCACGAATGGCCTGAGGACCTGGTCCAGGTAAAGACTCGCATTCTGCGTGAGGCTGTCAATCCCCGATACAATGGGGCGACCTTTCAAAGGATTCACCCCCTTATGTATCTTGGGCAGGCTATAAAATGTTGCCATTTGAGGGTGCTCCTTAAGTATAAAATTCATCTCTCTGTCATTAATAAGATTGCCTGATTTCGCTGGACCAAGGATGTTCAAAAGTTTATCTTTAAAGTTTGCAGTAGGATTGCTGGTAAGTACCCCATAACAATTACGATCATCAAGGATGTCATGGCACATTTTACTATATTGTGGTCGATTCATCACCACAATATTCCCCCCTTTGTCAGAGGGCTTTATAATGATATTATCATCCCTTTCTAAAGATAGTAGGCCAGCCATCTCATTGCTAGAAATATTGGAATAGTGTTCTCTTTGGTTGATCAATTTTAGCTGATCCTCAACCACCTTCACAAAAACATCAATCGGTGTGTTGTCACTTAGGGGTGCATATTTTGTAGATGGAACCCGTAATTCGGTAAATGGGCCCTTGCCCTCCTCCCTGTGACCCTCCTCCCACAGACCCTCCAATAGTCTAAAATGTGGGAGATCTTCCTCCATGATGCCCAGATCAAGACATTGTCGTTTATTATGCATCTTAAAAAACTTTTTCCACTTCAATATTCTAGCAAAAAGGTTCAAGTCCTTGACCCAAGTAAAGAGATTAAATTTGTTGGTTGGGACAAATGATAGACCCTTACTAAGTACTCCCAATTCGTCTCTCGTGAGGTTACGTGTGGAGAGATTAACTACCTGGAGCCTATCACTTTCCCCTGATACGGTGCCTAAAGCTCCCTTCTGTCTCGCAGAAGGTACTCTGAAATCGGGTGGTTCTTGGCTAAAAAACCACCCCGCTGCTGACTCTTTCCTCTTCCTCTGCCTCTAATGTTGGGACGGGTCGGGTATCTCCCAGTCTCACTCCCTCCCCGACCTCTCCTAGGTGGGTTCCTACCAAATTCAGAGTCTGATTGTTCCTGCTCCGATGAAGATAAATCGGTGTCAGGCTCATGAGATACACCAGACCTGGCACTATAGTCAAAAATTCTACCTTCTTTGAAGTCCAACGTGTCACGTACAAACTGGAAATGCTTCCTTTCCTTAATGTGACACGTGAACTTCTCTATTGCTTGTTGTAAAACAACCTCTTTTCTTTCGTATTCCAGATTGTTGTTAAATTTTTTTACAGCAGCAATGCACTCCTTCAATTCTTGAGTGCTGCGTGCCAAATTGATATTCTCTTCCTCAAGTAAAATCCCCATAAACCTCAATGAAGACTCAATCGATTCTTTTTCCCACTTTTTTAAAAGTTCAGGTGAACGAACCCTTACTGCAGGAATAAGGGTGATTCTGAGGCCCCTCGGAACAATTTTATTTTTGATGTATGTCTCTAATGTTTGGATTTCCCACCAGGATCTAATATGGTCTTTATAAACTTTGGTAAGTTGTCGAAAAGAGGCAGTAACACTTAAATTTTGAGATTGCGATATGAGCTCTTTATCTGAGAAAACCTCCCTAGCATCTGTAAACCATTTTTCTGTATTGATATCGCTAGTTAGGAATCCTGCCATCCCCACTCAATAAGGAGTTAAATAAATGATTCACTGTATATAAGATAGCAAATGTCGTTCAAAAATGTAAATATATTCACCGCCTGATAGAACGATTAAAAATTGATTTTATTGTTAAATTGATAAAAGATATGGCTCAACCAGCCATTATTTCCAGAAACAGGCAAAAGCAAGTGATTGGCGACAGTAGAGGTGTATCAGAGTGAACGAGGTTTCTCAAACACTCCAAGACCACCCTCCCTGTTTATTGTATAATATTTCGCTACACCCTTGCCAATAGATAACAATCTATCCAGATCCAACGCGTTTCAGCAACACATCAAGAGTGATGCCTCATCAGGGATTACTAGATAGCAATTTCAGTTAGAATTGTTAGGTTACAAAAGCTGGATAGCACTGTATATGTGCAGATTTTAGCCTCCAGACGCGTGAACGGCTCTGATACAATGACCGCATACGCGCCCGAGAAGCTGCAGGCTTATACGATTGAGAGCCCGCCCTCATTCCAATCGTCACCGGAGCAGCCGCCAATCCGCATACAACACGCACATTGTGACGTGCCGGAGGCGGCGCCTCACGACACAGACAACCAATGAAGGTATCTGGACGACAAGCGTCCATAGTTACTAGGGGACGCTAGACGCGGCTCCTAAACTGCTGTCAAAATCAAACAGCAAGGAATGGAAAAGGAACGAATGTCCCTCCTATCACACATAACACCGTCCCCAAACAAACGGGGTAGTGTGAGGTGGAGGAGATAAGTATCACGGGAGTCGTCAAGAGAAGACTGACCCCCAGTGATTCCATAGTTGCCTAGCAACTTATCGTTACCCTACTAGCCAGGGATAAGACTCAGATAGAAGATGGACATAGCCCAATATCCCACAAGGACTATGTATAGAAGTCCTATACGAGCCTCCTCCCAAACAGAAACGGAGGGTGCCCGGCGGAGGAAAAACCCCCATCCATAGTCGCTCCCTAAATCTCAAGATGCGATAGGTAGACATAAAAAGTAAATAGAAAGGAAAAAAGTCAGCAAGTGGAGAATAATGCACCCACAAATCGCAATAAAAAACGCATAGTATGAACAGGGACTGAAATACCATTTATCAGTCAAAATATTGATATATTCACAGGGACATCCCCAATTCTCAGAGATGCCCCTGTCAGTCAAAATACTATATATTGGTATATTCACAGAGATAGCTGGGAGTAACCAAAATAACAACTAATCGCAGTAGACACAAACGACTCGACAAAGAAGAATGAGAAATAAGAGGCGCAATGTATCTAGAGAAAACAAGAATAGGAGATTTGTTCATTCAATCCATGAGGATTTATGGTCTGCATCCTAAAAATCCATTCAGCCTCCTTTTGTAAAATTTTCTTGTCCAGATCCCCCCCTCTCGCGAGCGGTCTGACATATTCAATTCCCTGAAAGCCAAGAGCAGTAACATCCCCATCGTGACAGGACCATACGTGTCTTGATACCGGGGTGTCCACCTTCCTTCTGACATCCCCAATGTGGTCACGGATCCTTCTCCTAAACTCCCTTTTTGTTTTACCCACGTACTGTAGACCACATCTACAGGTAATCATGTATACAATGCCTTTCGTTTTACAGTTGATATATGATCTATTGTCAAATGTTTTACCAGTTTTCGTGCTACTGAAATTCCTGCTACATATAATGGACACACATGCTTTGCATGTTCCACATCTAAAGGTACCTTTTAGACTGTTCTCCAACCAAGTACTGCACTGTGCCTGTGGTAGTAGATGACTATGAACCAAACGGTCCCTAAGGTTCCGCCCCCTCCTGTATGTAATAAGCGGGGAGTCTCCTACCAGGTCCCCCACATCGGGGTCTGCCTTAAGGATGCCCCAGAAACGTTTAAGAACTTCCCTCACCTCTCTACTGGCAGAGTCAAAAGTACCGATCACCCTGATCGACTCTTCCTCCACTCTCTTCGGTTTAGGGTTCAGGAGATCGTTCCTGTTGCAACCCAAGGCATTTTGATATGCCCCTCTCAGTACATCCCTGGGGTACCCCCTATGTCTGAATCTATTCTCCAGGTCACGTGCCGATACCCTAAAGTCCGAAATGGTGGAACAATTTCTACGTGCCCTGAGATACTGGCCCTTCGGTATTCCTCTCTTCAGACTAGTTGGGTGCCAGCTTTCCCAGCGCAGTAAACTATTGGTCGCCGTCTCTTTGCGGTACATGTTCGTCTGTAGCATCCCTGTGTCAGTTTTGGAAATCAGAATATCCAAAAATGTAATTTTGGTATCTTGGATTTCAGATGTAAAAAATAGTCCCAATTCATTGGCGTTCAGCATCTCCACAAACTCCTGAAAATCCTGCCTAGTCCCTGTCCACAAAATCAAAATGTCATCTATAAATCTAATCCAAAGTAGGATAGATGATGACCATCTGTCCATAAGGTCACTGAACACAACCTCTTTTTCCCACCACCCCAGATAAAGGTTGGCAAAGGTAGGAGCACAAGGGCTACCCATGGCCACTCCTCTGAGCTGGTGGTAAATCTTCTGATCAAATAAAAAGAAGTTGTGTTCTAAAACAAATCTCAACAGTTCAATGGTAAATTTATTATGGGCCTGATATTGTATCCCTTTATCCATTAGGAAATATTCAATGGCTCTACATCCCTGATTATGTGGGATGGAGCTATATAGGGACTCAACATCCAAAGATGCCAACAAAACATCGCCATCGCAGCGTATACCCTCCAGTCTTCTCAGTACATCCATGGTGTCCCTCACGTATGATGGCAGGGACACCACGAATGGCCTGAGGACCTGGTCCAGGTAAAGACTCGCATTCTGCGTGAGGCTGTCAATCCCCGATACAATGGGGCGACCTTTCAAAGGATTCACCCCCTTATGTATCTTGGGCAGGCTATAAAATGTTGCCATTTGAGGGTGCTCCTTAAGTATAAAATTCATCTCTCTGTCATTAATAAGATTGCCTGATTTCGCTGGACCAAGGATGTTCAAAAGTTTATCTTTAAAGTTTGCAGTAGGATTGCTGGTAAGTACCCCATAACAATTACGATCATCAAGGATGTCATGGCACATTTTACTATATTGTGGTCGATTCATCACCACAATATTCCCCCCTTTGTCAGAGGGCTTTATAATGATATTATCATCCCTTTCTAAAGATAGTAGGCCAGCCATCTCATTGCTAGAAATATTGGAATAGTGTTCTCTTTGGTTGATCAATTTTAGCTGATCCTCAACCACCTTCACAAAAACATCAATCGGTGTGTTGTCACTTAGGGGTGCATATTTTGTAGATGGAACCCGTAATTCGGTAAATGGGCCCTTGCCCTCCTCCCTGTGACCCTCCTCCCACAGACCCTCCAATAGTCTAAAATGTGGGAGATCTTCCTCCATGATGCCCAGATCAAGACATTGTCGTTTATTATGCATCTTAAAAAACTTTTTCCACTTCAATATTCTAGCAAAAAGGTTCAAGTCCTTGACCCAAGTAAAGAGATTAAATTTGTTGGTTGGGACAAATGATAGACCCTTACTAAGTACTCCCAATTCGTCTCTCGTGAGGTTACGTGTGGAGAGATTAACTACCTGGAGCCTATCACTTTCCCCTGATACGGTGCCTAAAGCTCCCTTCTGTCTCGCAGAAGGTACTCTGAAATCGGGTGGTTCTTGGCTAAAAAACCACCCCGCTGCTGACTCTTTCCTCTTCCTCTGCCTCTAATGTTGGGACGGGTCGGGTATCTCCCAGTCTCACTCCCTCCCCGACCTCTCCTAGGTGGGTTCCTACCAAATTCAGAGTCTGATTGTTCCTGCTCCGATGAAGATAAATCGGTGTCAGGCTCATGAGATACACCAGACCTGGCACTATAGTCAAAAATTCTACCTTCTTTGAAGTCCAACGTGTCACGTACAAACTGGAAATGCTTCCTTTCCTTAATGTGACACGTGAACTTCTCTATTGCTTGTTGTAAAACAACCTCTTTTCTTTCGTATTCCAGATTGTTGTTAAATTTTTTTACAGCAGCAATGCACTCCTTCAATTCTTGAGTGCTGCGTGCCAAATTGATATTCTCTTCCTCAAGTAAAATCCCCATAAACCTCAATGAAGACTCAATCGATTCTTTTTCCCACTTTTTTAAAAGTTCAGGTGAACGAACCCTTACTGCAGGAATAAGGGTGATTCTGAGGCCCCTCGGAACAATTTTATTTTTGATGTATGTCTCTAATGTTTGGATTTCCCACCAGGATCTAATATGGTCTTTATAAACTTTGGTAAGTTGTCGAAAAGAGGCAGTAACACTTAAATTTTGAGATTGCGATATGAGCTCTTTATCTGAGAAAACCTCCCTAGCATCTGTAAACCATTTTTCTGTATTGATATCGCTAGTTAGGAATCCTGCCATCCCCACTCAATAAGGAGTTAAATAAATGATTCACTGTATATAAGATAGCAAATGTCGTTCAAAAATGTAAATATATTCACCGCCTGATAGAACGATTAAAAATTGATTTTATTGTTAAATTGATAAAAGATATGGCTCAACCAGCCATTATTTCCAGAAACAGGCAAAAGCAAGTGATTGGCGACAGTAGAGGTGTATCAGAGTGAACGAGGTTTCTCAAACACTCCAAGACCACCCTCCCTGTTTATTGTATAATATTTCGCTACACCCTTGCCAATAGATAACAATCTATCCAGATCCAACGCGTTTCAGCAACACATCAAGAGTGATGCCTCATCAGGGATTACTAGATAGCAATTTCAGTTAGAATTGTTAGGTTACAAAAGCTGGATAGCACTGTATATGTGCAGATTTTAGCCTCCAGACGCGTGAACGGCTCTGATACAATGACCGCATACGCGCCCGAGAAGCTGCAGGCTTATACGATTGAGAGCCCGCCCTCATTCCAATCGTCACCGGAGCAGCCGCCAATCCGCATACAACACGCACATTGTGACGTGCCGGAGGCGGCGCCTCACGACACAGACAACCAATGAAGGTATCTGGACGACAAGCGTCCATAGTTACTAGGGGACGCTAGACGCGGCTCCTAAACTGCTGTCAAAATCAAACAGCAAGGAATGGAAAAGGAACGAATGTCCCTCCTATCACACATAACACCGTCCCCAAACAAACGGGGTAGTGTGAGGTGGAGGAGATAAGTATCACGGGAGTCGTCAAGAGAAGACTGACCCCCAGTGATTCCATAGTTGCCTAGCAACTTATCGTTACCCTACTAGCCAGGGATAAGACTCAGATAGAAGATGGACATAGCCCAATATCCCACAAGGACTATGTATAGAAGTCCTATACGAGCCTCCTCCCAAACAGAAACGGAGGGTGCCCGGCGGAGGAAAAACCCCCATCCATAGTCGCTCCCTAAATCTCAAGATGCGATAGGTAGACATAAAAAGTAAATAGAAAGGAAAAAAGTCAGCAAGTGGAGAATAATGCACCCACAAATCGCAATAAAAAACGCATAGTATGAACAGGGACTGAAATACCATTTATCAGTCAAAATATTGATATATTCACAGGGACATCCCCAATTCTCAGAGATGCCCCTGTCAGTCAAAATACTATATATTGGTATATTCACAGAGATAGCTGGGAGTAACCAAAATAACAACTAATCGCAGTAGACACAAACGACTCGACAAAGAAGAATGAGAAATAAGAGGCGCAATGTATCTAGAGAAAACAAGAATAGGAGATTTGTTCATTCAATCCATGAGGATTTATGGTCTGCATCCTAAAAATCCATTCAGCCTCCTTTTGTAAAATTTTCTTGTCCAGATCCCCCCCTCTCGCGAGCGGTCTGACATATTCAATTCCCTGAAAGCCAAGAGCAGTAACATCCCCATCGTGACAGGACCATACGTGTCTTGATACCGGGGTGTCCACCTTCCTTCTGACATCCCCAATGTGGTCACGGATCCTTCTCCTAAACTCCCTTTTTGTTTTACCCACGTACTGTAGACCACATCTACAGGTAATCATGTATACAATGCCTTTCGTTTTACAGTTGATATATGATCTATTGTCAAATGTTTTACCAGTTTTCGTGCTACTGAAATTCCTGCTACATATAATGGACACACATGCTTTGCATGTTCCACATCTAAAGGTACCTTTTAGACTGTTCTCCAACCAAGTACTGCACTGTGCCTGTGGTAGTAGATGACTATGAACCAAACGGTCCCTAAGGTTCCGCCCCCTCCTGTATGTAATAAGCGGGGAGTCTCCTACCAGGTCCCCCACATCGGGGTCTGCCTTAAGGATGCCCCAGAAACGTTTAAGAACTTCCCTCACCTCTCTACTGGCAGAGTCAAAAGTACCGATCACCCTGATCGACTCTTCCTCCACTCTCTTCGGTTTAGGGTTCAGGAGATCGTTCCTGTTGCAACCCAAGGCATTTTGATATGCCCCTCTCAGTACATCCCTGGGGTACCCCCTATGTCTGAATCTATTCTCCAGGTCACGTGCCGATACCCTAAAGTCCGAAATGGTGGAACAATTTCTACGTGCCCTGAGATACTGGCCCTTCGGTATTCCTCTCTTCAGACTAGTTGGGTGCCAGCTTTCCCAGCGCAGTAAACTATTGGTCGCCGTCTCTTTGCGGTACATGTTCGTCTGTAGCATCCCTGTGTCAGTTTTGGAAATCAGAATATCCAAAAATGTAATTTTGGTATCTTGGATTTCAGATGTAAAAAATAGTCCCAATTCATTGGCGTTCAGCATCTCCACAAACTCCTGAAAATCCTGCCTAGTCCCTGTCCACAAAATCAAAATGTCATCTATAAATCTAATCCAAAGTAGGATAGATGATGACCATCTGTCCATAAGGTCACTGAACACAACCTCTTTTTCCCACCACCCCAGATAAAGGTTGGCAAAGGTAGGAGCACAAGGGCTACCCATGGCCACTCCTCTGAGCTGGTGGTAAATCTTCTGATCAAATAAAAAGAAGTTGTGTTCTAAAACAAATCTCAACAGTTCAATGGTAAATTTATTATGGGCCTGATATTGTATCCCTTTATCCATTAGGAAATATTCAATGGCTCTACATCCCTGATTATGTGGGATGGAGCTATATAGGGACTCAACATCCAAAGATGCCAACAAAACATCGCCATCGCAGCGTATACCCTCCAGTCTTCTCAGTACATCCATGGTGTCCCTCACGTATGATGGCAGGGACACCACGAATGGCCTGAGGACCTGGTCCAGGTAAAGACTCGCATTCTGCGTGAGGCTGTCAATCCCCGATACAATGGGGCGACCTTTCAAAGGATTCACCCCCTTATGTATCTTGGGCAGGCTATAAAATGTTGCCATTTGAGGGTGCTCCTTAAGTATAAAATTCATCTCTCTGTCATTAATAAGATTGCCTGATTTCGCTGGACCAAGGATGTTCAAAAGTTTATCTTTAAAGTTTGCAGTAGGATTGCTGGTAAGTACCCCATAACAATTACGATCATCAAGGATGTCATGGCACATTTTACTATATTGTGGTCGATTCATCACCACAATATTCCCCCCTTTGTCAGAGGGCTTTATAATGATATTATCATCCCTTTCTAAAGATAGTAGGCCAGCCATCTCATTGCTAGAAATATTGGAATAGTGTTCTCTTTGGTTGATCAATTTTAGCTGATCCTCAACCACCTTCACAAAAACATCAATCGGTGTGTTGTCACTTAGGGGTGCATATTTTGTAGATGGAACCCGTAATTCGGTAAATGGGCCCTTGCCCTCCTCCCTGTGACCCTCCTCCCACAGACCCTCCAATAGTCTAAAATGTGGGAGATCTTCCTCCATGATGCCCAGATCAAGACATTGTCGTTTATTATGCATCTTAAAAAACTTTTTCCACTTCAATTTTCTAGCAAAAAGGTTCAAGTCCTTGACCCAAGTAAAGAGATTAAATTTGTTGGTTGGGACAAATGATAGACCCTTACTAAGTACTCCCAATTCGTCTCTCGTGAGGTTACGTGTGGAGAGATTAACTACCTGGAGCCTATCACTTTCCCCTGATACGGTGCCTAAAGCTCCCTTCTGTCTCGCAGAAGGTACTCTGAAATCGGGTGGTTCTTGGCTAAAAAACCACCCCGCTGCTGACTCTTTCCTCTTCCTCTGCCTCTAATGTTGGGAGTGCATTGCTGCTGTAAAAAAATTTAACAACAATCTGGAATACGAAAGAAAAGAGGTTGTTTTACAACAAGCAATAGAGAAGTTCACGTGTCACATTAAGGAAAGGTAGCATTTCCAGTTTGTACGTGACACGTTGGACTTCAAAGAAGGTAGAATTTTTGACTATAGTGCCAGGTCTGGTGTATCTCATGAGCCTGACACCGATTTATCTTCATCGGAGCAGGAACAATCAGACTCTGAATTTGGTAGGAACCCACCTAGGAGAGGTCGGGGAGGGAGTGAGACTGGGAGATACCCGACCCGTCCCAACATTAGAGGCAGAGGAAGAGGAAAGAGTCAGCAGCGGGGTGGTTTTTTAGCCAAGAACCACCCGATTTCAGAGTACCTTCTGCGAGACAGAAGGGAGCTTTAGGCACCGTATCAGGGGAAAGTGATAGGCTCCAGGTAGTTAATCTCTCCACACGTAACCTCACGAGAGACGAATTGGGAGTACTTAGTAAGGGTCTATCATTTGTCCCAACCAACAAATTTAATCTCTTTACTTGGGTCAAGGACTTGAACCTTTTTGCTAGAATATTGAAGTGGAAAAAGTTTTTTAAGATGCATAATAAACGACAATGTCTTGATCTGGGCATCATGAAGGAAGATCTCCCACATTTTAGACTATTGGAGGGTCTGTGGGAGGAGGGTCACAGGGAGGAGGGCAAGGGCCCATTTACCGAATTACGGGTTCCATCTACAAAATATGCACCCCTAAGTGACAACACACCGATTGATGTTTTTGTGAAGGTGGTTGAGGATCAGCTAAAATTGATCAACCAAAGAGAACACTATTCCAATATTTCTAGCAATGAGATGGCTGGCCTACTATCTTTAGAAAGGGATGATAATATCATTATAAAGCCCTCTGACAAAGGGGGGAATATTGTGGTGATGAATCGACCACAATATAGTAAAATGTGCCATGACATCCTTGATGATCGTAATTGTTATGGGGTACTTACCAGCAATCCTACTGCAAACTTTAAAGATAAACTTTTGAACATCCTTGGTCCAGCGAAATCAGGCAATCTTATTAATGACAGAGAGATGAATTTTATACTTAAGGAGCACCCTCAAATGGCAACATTTTATAGCCTGCCCAAGATACATAAGGGGGTGAATCCTTTGAAAGGTCGCCCCATTGTATCGGGGATTGACAGCCTCACGCAGAATGCGAGTCTTTACCTGGACCAGGTCCTCAGGCCATTCGTGGTGTCCCTGCCATCATACGTGAGGGACACCATGGATGTACTGAGAAGACTGGAGGGTATACGCTGCGATGGCGATGTTTTGTTGGCATCTTTGGATGTTGAGTCCCTATATAGCTCCATCCCACATAATCAGGGATGTAGAGCCATTGAATATTTCCTAATGGATAAAGGGATACAATATCAGGCCCATAATAAATTTACCATTGAACTGTTGAGATTTGTTTTAGAACACAACTTCTTTTTATTTGATCAGAAGATTTACCACCAGCTCAGAGGAGTGGCCATGGGTAGCCCTTGTGCTCCTACCTTTGCCAACCTTTATCTGGGGTGGTGGGAAAAAGAGGTTGTGTTCAGTGACCTTATGGACAGATGGTCATCATCTATCCTACTTTGGATTAGATTTATAGATGACATTTTGATTTTGTGGACAGGGACTAGGCAGGATTTTCAGGAGTTTGTGGAGATGCTGAACGCCAATGAATTGGGACTATTTTTTACATCTGAAATCCAAGATACCAAAATTACATTTTTGGATATTCTGATTTCCAAAACTGACACAGGGATGCTACAGACGAACATGTACCGCAAAGAGACGGCGACCAATAGTTTACTGCGCTGGGAAAGCTGGCACCCAACTAGTCTGAAGAGAGGAATACCGAAGGGCCAGTATCTCAGGGCACGTAGAAATTGTTCCACCATTTCGGACTTTAGGGTATCGGCACGTGACCTGGAGAATAGATTCAGACATAGGGGGTACCCCAGGGATGTACTGAGAGGGGCATATCAAAATGCCTTGGGTTGCAACAGGAACGATCTCCTGAACCCTAAACCGAAGAGAGTGGAGGAAGAGTCGATCAGGGTGATCGGTACTTTTGACTCTGCCAGTAGAGAGGTGAGGGAAGTTCTTAAACGTTTCTGGGGCATCCTTAAGGCAGACCCCGATGTGGGGGACCTGGTAGGAGACTCCCCGCTTATTACATACAGGAGGGGGCGGAACCTTAGGGACCGTTTGGTTCATAGTCATCTACTACCACAGGCACAGTGCAGTACTTGGTTGGAGAACAGTCTAAAAGGTACCTTTAGATGTGGAACATGCAAAGCATGTGTGTCCATTATATGTAGCAGGAATTTCAGTAGCACGAAAACTGGTAAAACATTTGACAATAGATCATATATCAACTGTAAAACGAAAGGCATTGTATACATGATTACCTGTAGATGTGGTCTACAGTACGTGGGTAAAACAAAAAGGGAGTTTAGGAGAAGGATCCGTGACCACATTGGGGATGTCAGAAGGAAGGTGGACACCCCGGTATCAAGACACGTATGGTCCTGTCACGATGGGGATGTTACTGCTCTTGGCTTTCAGGGAATTGAATATGTCAGACCGCTCGCGAGAGGGGGGGATCTGGACAAGAAAATTTTACAAAAGGAGGCTGAATGGATTTTTAGGATGCAGACCATAAATCCTCATGGATTGAATGAACAAATCTCCTATTCTTGTTTTCTCTAGATACATTGCGCCTCTTATTTCTCATTCTTCTTTGTCGAGTCGTTTGTGTCTACTGCGATTAGTTGTTATTTTGGTTACTCCCAGCTATCTCTGTGAATATACCAATATATAGTATTTTGACTGACAGGGGCATCTCTGAGAATTGGGGATGTCCCTGTGAATATATCAATATTTTGACTGATAAATGGTATTTCAGTCCCTGTTCATACTATGCGTTTTTTATTGCGATTTGTGGGTGCATTATTCTCCACTTGCTGACTTTTTTCCTTTCTATTTACTTTTTATGTCTACCTATCGCATCTTGAGATTTAGGGAGCGACTATGGATGGGGTTTTTTCCTCCGCCGGGCACCCTCCGTTTCTGTTTGGGAGGAGGCTCGTATAGGACTTCTATACATAGTCCTTGTGGGATATTGGGCTATGTCCATCTTCTATCTGAGTCTTATCCCTGGCTAGTAGGGTAACGATAAGTTGCTAGGCAACTATGGAATCACTGGGGGTCAGTCTTCTCTTGACGACTCCCGTGATACTTATCTCCTCCACCTCACACTACCCCGTTTGTTTGGGGACGGTGTTATGTGTGATAGGAGGGACATTCGTTCCTTTTCCATTCCTTGCTGTTTGATTTTGACAGCAGTTTAGGAGCCGCGTCTAGCGTCCCCTAGTAACTATGGACGCTTGTCGTCCAGATACCTTCATTGGTTGTCTGTGTCGTGAGGCGCCGCCTCCGGCACGTCACAATGTGCGTGTTGTATGCGGATTGGCGGCTGCTCCGGTGACGATTGGAATGAGGGCGGGCTCTCAATCGTATAAGCCTGCAGCTTCTCGGGCGCGTATGCGGTCATTGTATCAGAGCCGTTCACGCGTCTGGAGGCTAAAATCTGCACATATACAGTGCTATCCAGCTTTTGTAACCTAACAATTCTAACTGAAATTGCTATCTAGTAATCCCTGATGAGGCATCACTCTTGATGTGTTGCTGAAACGCGTTGGATCTGGATAGATTGTTATCTATTGGCAAGGGTGTAGCGAAATATTATACAATAAACAGGGAGGGTGGTCTTGGAGTGTTTGAGAAACCTCGTTCACTCTGATACACCTCTACTGTCGCCAATCACTTGCTTTTGCCTGTTTCTGGAAATAATGGCTGGTTGAGCCATATCTTTTATCAATTTAACAATAAAATCAATTTTTAATCGTTCTATCAGGCGGTGAATATATCCATATAAATGGCCCACCCTGTATATTGCCATTTCTATTGATGGCACAACCACTTTAATTTTCAATCTGGAATTCGTCTTTAATATCTGTTTAGTATAAGATGTGTAATTTCAATATTCTTAATAGTGTTCCTGGAACTGTGTTTCTCGATTTACCTTTAAGTTAATGTAATGAACTAGTTTCCCTGAAACTTCTGTCTCTTTCTGATAGAAGCCTATGATAGTAAATTAGAATATCATTCTTATTTACGCTTATCTACTAAAATCAATACCTTCTCCTGTGAACATATCAGGTCATAATCTGTGTATTGTGGTTGCTTTTCTTTCACAGCCGCCATGTTTCTAATGACTTCCGAGATCTAACTACTTTACTTATTCATGGTTTTGAGGCTGTTTTAATGGCGTTGTTAATTGGATTTTTATATTACGGACAAGGAGGAAACCAACTTTCTATACAAGACACCATTGCCCTACTTTTCATGAAAGGATCACTCACTCCCTTTGCTGTTGTCCTTGATGTAGTTGCCAAATGTAAGCATTTAATTATTATATCATTTTCTTTACATTATTTATATTATCTTATACTCATAATTCAGCTTTGCTTTTTCTTTGATGCCTTTTTTTTTTAACTCCAAATTCCATGTGTACCCATAAAGTTAAATAATACAATTCTGGCTGCCTGCAGTCACTACCAGGGGGAACGCATAGTCTTACTATGTACTGTGTTATTCAATAATAAATTCAATGTATAATAATAGTAATAGGTTCAATGTATAAACTGCAGTAAGCTTCTAAATATCTTATTTTGTTTCAGGTCATTCAGAGAGAGCTATGCTTTTCCATGAATTAGAGGACGGATTATATTCTGTCACCCCATATTTTTTTGCTAAGGTAATTTTATTATTAAGTGCTATAAGGTCAGTCAGTTTCCCCATATGTATAATGTTTGTCCAGAATATTATGTCTCCAGGCTTTTCAGTAGCAAGTCAATGATTTTCATCTTGGTCCTGGTAATCCTCTTGCTCCTTAAACCCTCAAATATAATTGACTTTTGCAATAAACTGGCTCTTCGTATAATATGTAAAAAAAAAATAGAAATACAGAGTGAGGGTTCATTATGCTTGAAGAGGGAGCATAGACTTAATGTTGTCAAGTTTTACTTTTTTATTATTATTCCAGGGCTATCCACGGCACATGAAAGTTCAAAGGCATCAATAATTGTCCAATGCACTCTCGCGCTAGCACCATAGATCCACAGTATAGTAATACATCTCTCTAGTAATTCACGTTCGTCACATCTGCGTTAGAGGCCTCCGTTACAGATCCAGCCCAAAAATACAGCAAACAATTGTAGAGCAAGCTGCACCATTGTTTCCAGTAAAACCAAAAACACAGTGATGGAAACCCAACGGAACCCATTAAAGTCAATGGGTTCCGATGGGCGCAGATGGTGTCCATCATTCAAGGGATGTGGCGCTTCTGGTATATTTATTGTAGTGCTCCTCTGATGACCAAGGTGTGAACAGGTCCTAAGGAATTAAACACTTCTTCAGTTTTTACAATTTAGTCACAACTCTAATGTCCATTGGGTTAACCCTGCATGTGGTTCCACCAACTGGTTGGGCCATTGGCATACCACATGCTGAAGAATGCTTGTTTGTAACTATTTATTGGAGGATATACAATCGTTATTGTAGAAATTTTTTCCCTGTACTCCTGATTTACGGTGTTTGAGCGGGGGTTTATAAATAACCCTATATTGCTTCTTTATGCAAGCTTTTATATAAATAAATGGCTATTATATACATTACATTCGGAAAGTCTTCAGACCCTTCCATTTTTTTCACATTTTGTTATGTTGAGGTCTTGTGCTAAAATAAAAAAAATTCAAGTTTTCCCCATCATCCTGCACTCAATACCCTATAATGACAAAGTGAAAACAGAATGTTAGTAATCTTTGCTAATTTATTGAAAAGGAAAAATGAAAATATTGCATTGATATAAGTATTTAGACCCTTTACTCATTACTTAGTTGAAGCACCTTTGGCAGTGATAACAGCCTCCAGTTTTCTTGGTTATGATGCCACAAGGTTGCACACTTGGATTTGGGGATTTTCTGCCATTCTTCTCTGCTGATCCACTCAAGCTCTGTCAGGTTGGACGGGGATCATCAATGGGCAGCCATTTTCAGGTCTCTCCAGAGATGTTCAATTGGGTTCAAGTCAGGGCTCTGGCTGGGCCACTCAAGGACATTCACAGAGTTGTCCGTAAGCCACTCCTGTGTTGTCTTGGCTGTGTTGCTTAGGGTCATTGTCTTGTTGGAAGGTGAACCTTATACTAATATGAGGTCCAGAGCACTCTGGATCAGGTTTTCATTAAGAAAAGCTCTGTACTTTGCACCTTCTTCTTTCTCTCAACCCTGACCAGTCTCCCTGTCTCAGACGCTGAAAAAGACCCCCACAGCATGATTCTGCCACCACTGTCCTTCACTGTAGGGATGGTATTGGGCAGGTGATGAGCAGTGCCTGGTTTCCTCCAGACATGCCGCTTAGAATTGAGGCCAAAAAGTTTGATCTTGGTTTCGTCAGACCACTGAATCTTGTTTCTCACAGTCTGGGAGTCCTTTAGGTGCTTTTTTGCAAACTCCAGGAGAACTTTATGGGTATTTTACTGAGGAGAGGCGTCTTTCTAGCCAGAAAAATCCCAGTTTGATGGCGTGCTGACCTTCTGGAAGTTTCTCCTATCTGCACACAGGATCTTTGGAGCTCAGCCAGAGTGACCATTGGGTTCTTGGTCACCTCCCTTACCATGGCCCTACTCCCCCAATTACTTAGTTTGGTGGGGTGGCCAGCTCTAGGAAGAGCCCTGGTTGTTCCAAACTTCTTCCATTTAAGAATTATGAAGAGCACTGTGCTCTTGGGAACTTTCAGTGCAGCAGACATCTTTTTGTACCCTTCTCCAGATCTGTGCCTCCACACAATCCTGTGTTGGAGCTCTACCGGCAGTTCTTTCTTCCTCATGGCTTGGTTTTTGCTCTGATATGCATTGTCAGAGACCTTATATAGACAGGGGTGTGTCTTTGCAAATCATGTCCAATCAAATGAATTTACCACAGGTGGACTCCAACCAAGGTGTAAAAACATTTCAAAGATGATCTAGAGAAATGGGAAGCTCCCAGAGCTAAATTTCAAGTGTCATAGTAAAGGGTCTGAATACTTATGTCCATACGAAATTTGAGTTTTTAATTTTTAATAAATTTGCAAAAATTTCTAAAATTCTGTTTTCACTTTGTCATTGAGTGCAGAATGATGGAAATAAACCTGATTTATTTTTTTTGTTATTTAAGCACAAGGCCTCAACATAACAAAATGTGAAAAAAGTGGAAGGTCTTAAGACTTCAAATGCACTGTATATCATAACTTAAGTAACTTTGAGTTAAATATCCCAAAGTAGACAAAATTTGCATATTAAATAGATTATACAGACCCATTAATTTTACTTCCATAGTAAGTGTCTGTATTGGTCCTGGCTTCCCAATATTTTTTTTGTAAAATTAAGCACAGAATGTATGATAAGCCGACCACAATTTCAAATTTGCACTTAGTAATTTTTTGGAACAGATGCTTTCTGAATAAATATTATGTGACTGGAAATATATGGAAGGTTTCTCAGTTTCTTTTTTTAGTTATCACTACTTGGCCATGAACTTAAAGTGTTTTTCATATGTTTTTTTCTAAGTGTTTTTGTGGTGTCTTTTATTTTTAAATATCTTGAACATGCGCTATTTTATTTTAATTTTTTTAAGTCCTAAAGAGAAGCCTATGAGAAAAAACCCCCATACCCAGAGCACAAAAATATAGCTTTTTTGAACAATTCAATATAGACTATAAATAACCTTTGGTCGCAGCGTTTTTTACCTAAAAACCCAGCAAAAAGCATCCACAAAATGTCACAAAAACCGCTTCAAAACACTGTGTGAAACTAGGCTTTATGTTTGTTTAACCTTGTCAAAGAGGCATTGAGTGGATCCAAATTAATATCAACATCAATGTTCATACATAACTGCTACAATTCAAGGATGTGAACATTGATGTGGATGCTGATTTGGATCCGTACAATTTCCCTATGTAGAGCTTGGAATAAAATTGAAAAAAAGAAAGTCCAATTGAATCCAATTTTATTTTAATGCTTAATTTTGTTTATTTTTTTTTTCCAGGTTATTGGAGAACTCCCAGAACATATTGCCTTTGTTGTTTTCTACAGTGTTCCAATATATTGGCTTGCAAATCTAAACCCTGGGGTCGATAGTTTCTTCTTGAACTTCTTTCTGATGTGGCTTGTGGTATATTGTAGTCGTACCATGGCCTTGTGGATGTCAGCACTCCTACCCACATTACAGATATCTTCATTCATGAGTAATGCCCTCTTTACTGCTTCCTATCTGACTGGGGGATTTATAATAAGACTGGATACACTTTGGGCAGGTAGGTTTACAAAGAAGGAATATATAAAATTGATTGTATAGAATTACAAGCACATATATATTATCTGCCCAATCTGCTGTAGGGACTGTTGAGAGACCATCCATACACATCGATTGTCGACTCCAATGAAATCGGTGAATTAGTCTGACTTTTAAGTAATATGTATGCCCAGCTTTAGACATCCTTGGCTCCTCATTACATAAACAATAGTCTACAAAGACTTAGCTTCATAAAGAAGTATCTATAAACGTATCTGTATCAATGTTATCCTCTAGTGAATGCAAATAGGTTGGTGTTCATCCTAAGAGCTATCTAAAGGCGATTTTACACTGGCCTATTATCGGACAAACGAGCGTTCAAGGAATGCTCGTTCCCAATAATTGCCCTGTGTAAACACGGCAGCGATCAGATGAATGAACAAACGCTTGTTCATCAAAATGTGTAAAATATTATCATTGTCGGCATCACATCTTCTGTGTAAACAAGGAGGGAGATGCGCTGCGACATGATAGAAATGTATGGGGATGAGCAATCGGAGTAACGATTGCTGATCCCCATACTAGCTCCTCGTGAAAGGAGAAAACGAGCGCCGATCAACAAGCTTCGTTGATCAGCGCTCGTTGCACCGGCCAAACTTGGCCTGTGAAACAGTATCTTTAGGCTCTGTTCACACTTACTTTTTCCTTCCCTTGGAGGTATATGTCGGGAGTTTTCCCCGACGTATACCTTCCGATGTATGGATGCGATGAATGCCACTGTATTAGCATACAGGCAGGGGCAGATTTGGCTTTTCTGGGGACCCTAGCAAAATTATACCTGGGGGCCCTAATCAAAGATGAATCCAGACTAATCAGTGCCCCCTTAGTGCCACCTCACAGAAATAATGCCCCTTTAGTGCCCCCTCACAGTAATAATGCCCTTTAGTGCCCCCACATTTATAATGCTCCATTAGTGCACCCCTTACAGTAATAATGTCCTCCTTAGTGCTCTCTTACAATAATAATGTCCCCTTAGTGCCCCTCACAGCAATAATGCCCCCTTAGTGCCCCTTCACAGGAATGAATCCCACTTAGTGCCATCCACACAGTAGTGATGTCCCATTAGTGGCAACCACAAAGTAGTGATCCCCTGTTTCTGTCCCACACATAGTAATACCTTCTTAGTGGCTCCTATGAAGTAGGGATGTCAAGTTTGTGCCTCCCCACACAGTAGTGATGTTCCCTTAGTGGACCCCACAAAATATCCCTGTTTCAGCAGCCTATTCTTCAGGCCTCTTCCGATCTGTGCAGTCGGCAACGGCGCAGGCTGGAACGATGATGTCAATGCGCCAGTCTGCGCTGAGGTCAGTATATGAATGGAGCTGATGGCTCCCTGCTCCACTATTATATTCCACTGCATCAGCATCCTGAGGACACAGATACAATTAAGAGTTCAAAGTGGTGTCGGGCGGCCCGTGGCTGCTTCGGCTGCTACGGCAGTAGTTACACCACTGTTCACAACTGTATCTGCGTCCTCAGGATGCACATACAGTTGAAAGTTGTGGTCAATGTCAGGAGGCTGACAGGGGTAACCTGACCTCTGGGGGCCTAACGCAATTGCATTGGTTGCGTATGGTAAAGTCTGCCACTGCATTCAC
Source organism: Rhinoderma darwinii (assembly GCF_050947455.1). NCBI lineage: Eukaryota > Metazoa > Chordata > Amphibia > Anura > Rhinodermatidae > Rhinoderma > Rhinoderma darwinii. Next base: position 382,917,729 of record NC_134690.1, on the reverse strand, counting down.
GGACATACGTCTCCAGTAGGCTCCCATTGTAAAAAGTCATATACAGTGAGGTAGAATTTTTTTTACTGGATGCCTCTGTATGGGAAAGCGCAGAAGACTTCACTTTCCTATATAGTGAAAAAAAAATATTCCAATGTATACCGGCCCAGCATATTCTAGGACACACTTTTGGCATACGCTGGGTGCATGGGGACTTTGAATAAATTCATTGTATGCATTGGGAGTTTCCCGGTACATGTGCCGAAGATAATTAAAAAAACAAAGTGTGAACAGAGCGATAATTGATGATCTGCTGTGGCTGGTAGCAAGCGTGCGTAGAAACGCTACCATTACTTTGCTGTGAAACTTGCATACTTAGTTATGTCAACATTTATTAAGCACTATGGGTTTCTTTATCCCCCTGGTGTTTGGAAATATAATATATTGTAGTGTAATGTAGGACATTTATGTTGACTAACTTGGTGCTGTATTTATGGGCTGCTGCAAATGAGTCTCATAGACTTGCATTGTGAGATTGACATCCGGTTTCTACAGTAGGCACCGTAGGATGTAGGTTGTCAGAGTTCTGATCTCATGACCCCATAATGGCCCGGCATGGAGCAGCGGCCCGTAAAATGTAGCACCAGGTAAATCAATACACTGCACTACATTACTTTTGCAAACTAAGGGCAGATACAGACGGACGTTGCGTTTTTGCGCGCGCAAACAACGCGGCGTTTTGCACGCGCAAAAACCATTTGACAGCTGCGTGTGTCATCCGTGTATGATGCGCGGCTGCGTGATTTTCGCGCAGCCGCCATCATAGAGATGAGGCTAGTCGACGCCCGTCACTGTCCAAGGTGCTGAAAGAGCTAACTCTTTCAGCACCCTCGACAGTGAATGCCGAACACAATATAGAAAAACCTGTTGAAAAAAAAGAAAAAGTTCGTACTTACCGAGAACTTCCCGGCCGTTGCCTTGGTGACGCGTCCTTGGTGACGCGCCTCTCGACATCGGGCCCCACCTCCCTGGATGACGCGCCAGTCCATATGACCGCTGCAGCCTGTGCTTGGCCTGTGATTGGCTGCAGCTGTCATTTGGACTGAATTGTCATCCCGGGAGGTCAGACTGGAGGAAGAAGCCGAGAGTTATCGGTAAGTCAGAACTTCGTTTTTTTCTACAGGTTCATGTATATTGGGATCGGAAGTCACTGTCCATGGTGCTGAAACAGTTTAACTCTTTCAACACCATGGACAGTGACTATCTCCTGACGTCGCGTACCGATAATTTTTTTGCCGGGTTCGGCCAAAACGAGTTTGGCCGAACCCGGTGAAGTTCGGTTCGCTTGTCCGGCTTCGCTCATCGCAAAGACACTCCGTTTGGATGTTCGGAAACAGAAAAGCACGTGGTGCTTTTCTGTTTACATTCATCCTTTTGACAGCTGGTGGGCTGTTTTAGTCGGTTCGCACGGAAGTGCTTCCGTGCAACCTGCGTGGTTTTCACGCACCCATTGACTTCAATGGGTGCGTGATGTGCGAAATACGCAGAGTTATTGAACCTGTCGCGCTTTTTGCGCAGCAGACAAACGCTGCGCAAAAAGCACGGACTGTCGGTACTGCCCCATAGACTTGTATTGGTCCATGCGTGCCGCGTGAAAACCACGCGGCCCGCACGGACCGAATACACGCTCGTTTGAATCCCCCCTAAGGGGCAGAAAAGAACAAACCCAGAGTGCTTCCGCTAAGAAAGAGATATATACAGACAGCAAAAATAAGTGAATGAGTTGTCTTCTATATATTTTCTATATATGAAAATATTAGATAATTGTTTAATATCAATGCACATAATATTAAAATAACCTATTCCTGTATACTTGGGCTTCTTGTCATCTGCAGTGCCATTTTGGATCTCCTTTGTCTCTTTTCTCCGATGGGGTTTTGCAGGACTCATGCAAGTTCAATTTACAGATATGACATATCAAATCGAAATTCAAAATTTCACTATCAATATCCCTGGAAAACTGGTAAGAATTTCTTTCAGCCATAGTATTTCATGGTTGTTAGTAAATTTCTAGCTACCGCACTAGTTTGTCTCTGTAATATTTATTAAATGATGCCCTTTCAAAACTACTGTAAAATCTGCGTTTTTCAGCTTTATAACATGTATCTAGTATTCATAATGAGAAGGCTATTTTATACAAACGCCAATTTAGAGAGTCACTGTCAGAGCCACCTTAAAGGGTAACTATCATAATCTTTTTCTTTATTTTAAATAATGTATAGGACAGTCAATTTCAAGAAACATTGTCATATACTTTATTAACCAATTCAGCCTCCTTTCATTGTAAAACTGTTCCTGAACTGCTGTCCCTGTCCTCATCCATTGGCCATTGCAAGGTAAAATCTGTATTCAGCGCCGTACACACTGAAAACAGCTACTCGGTGTGGAGAACACTTCATTCTAAGGCTGTGTTCACACGGATTTTTTGTACAAAAACTCCTCAAAAACCGCCCGAAAATGCCTCCCATTGAAAAAAACGCCCGAAAATGCCTCCCATTGATTTCAATGGGAGTTGGACGAGTTTTTTTACCGTGAGTAAAAAAAAAGCGTTGCGGTAAAAAGAAGCGTCATGACCCATCTTGAAGCGGTTTCCGCCTCCAAAACCCCATTTCAATCAGTCAGAAAGAGGAAAAAAACGCCTCGACGAGTGTTTTGACGAGTTTTTGTCAAACCACTGTGCAAAAACCGTCTGGAGCAGTTTTTGCAGGAGGAATTTTCCTCCTGCAAAAAACTCAGTGTGAACATAGCCTAACTGCTCCTGAAACCGATGCACACATTGTCACAGTGCATTGGATATTTCTACAACAAACTGTTCTAGAAAGACTGAGACATTGTGTGCATTGGTTTCAGTAGCAGGCGCAGCATGAAGTGTTCCCCACACAGAGTAGCTGTATTCAGGGTGTACAGCACTAAATACAGATTTTATCTTGCAATGGCCAGTGGATGAGGACAGTGGTAGCAGTTCAGGAACAGTTTTACAATGAAAGGAGTCTCAAATGGTTAATAAAGTATATTGCAATATTTCTTTAAATCGCCTGCCCTATACATTATTTAAAAAAATACATAAAAAATAAATAAAAAATGAAATGATAGTTACCCTTTAAGCAATGGCACCTATAAGCTGCTTGTAAAGGTTGAGTTGTCCTTCAGTTGCGCTCATCCTAATAAAATTACTAAAAATACTAATTGTGATGCCGATTGGCTAAAATTAACTGATTCACAGACAGCAATTCATAATACTCCCCCAAAATGTAATTTTCAGCTTCCTTACGGAGTCTGCAATATTTCTTTAAGATATAATTTAAAAAAAATAATAATATACATACATTTCAACCAGAAAATTAATCTCTTTTTAAAATACTTTTTTATTATAAAGTACAACAACAATAGTCAACAAAAATAAGATTACAAGAATAAATGTAATCACTCCCTTCTAATCCCACCCTTACATGATGCATGAATAAAAAAAATTAACATGCCCACAAGTTGTTTTTAAGGAAAATCCAATCTTGTAAATCACCTGTAATGATGGGGGTAAGGAAACAGACAAGTGAGCCCTAATCTACCCGCCACTCAGTCCCTGCCTACTTGCAACGACCCGCCCTAGGCGATGGGGTACAACTGGGCGACAGTCCCTACGCTCAATAAGTGCACGACAGACAAACAGACAAGGGTACACAGAAGCAAGGGAGAAGGGGCAGTTGCCCACGGCAACACCGTGAGCAACAAGAGTGGTGAACGAGCCGAGTCAAACCAGGAGTGTACGAGGTACCAAACGCAGAGCAGGAGAGTAGTGAACAAGCCGAGTCAAACCAGGAGTGTACGAGGTACCAAACGCAGAGCAGGAGAGTAGTCAGTAAGCCAGGGTCAATATGAAGCAGGGTCAAATAGTTCAAGAAGCTGCAGCAGGGCCAGGAAACCAAACGAGAAGAATCACAAGCAAGGAGGAACAGGAAAGGCAGGTATAAATAGACAGAGGGCGAGAGCTAGCTCCGTCTGGCCAGGCTGTGATAGGCTCTCCCACTCCTAAGCCTGCCATCCTGAGTGGTGGAAGATGGAGTCAGTCTCACAGACATAGAAGCAGGTGCAGACTGATTACCTATGGGCGTAGATACAGAAGTTGTGCCTGGCAGAGCCTTAACATCACCTAAATAATCATGGCAATACCATTAGCATATCTGTTTCCAATCCCTCAAGATTAGTTATCCACCATTTCCATTACATATAAAATTATTCCCAACCTCCATTTCGTTCATAATATCATATTTCATATAAAAGGACCCTATACACCTGAGTTTTACACATTTTATGGAGGAAGCTCGAGCTGAGAGGCAACTTTTTAGGATCTCAAGACAAGCTAAATAAAGGAGTTTAATAAATAATTTTAGATATGTTTTATCCCATAAATTAAGATTCAGAGAATAATATCCTAGCAGTATAAATGCCAAATCATCTAGTAGCTGAAGATTAAATTTGTTAATTAAAGGCTATGTACACCTTTTGGAACATTTGTTTTATTTATTAAATCAATGTTTTATGCGTTTTTAAGCAACTTTCAAATTGACTTTTATTAAATTTGTATTACTTTTTACCATACAGCTTCTATGTATCCTGTATACATAGAAGCTTTAACGTTCTGTCTTGTTCTCCCTCAGCGGATTCCATCAGTTCAGGATCCAGGAAGAGCGATAACATCTAAGCTGAACTGACGGAATCGGCTGAGAGAGAACTATGCACCGTCTATATATACAAGATACATAGAAGCTGATGAATAAAAATTCCTTCCAAAGGTGTACATAGCCTTTAAATCTGTACACCTTTGACGCGGTTTAGTAAGGTTGGTTCATCATAAATGGCAGCCATGCACCCGTCTAGAGTATATACAGAATAAGATATACATTCAGACATCTTGATACCTTCAAATGAATTAGTGTTTTAGCAATAAGCCAACATTGTGATATGTAATAATTATTAACAATTCCTTTCTAATAATTTCTACAGATTATCCAAAGCATGGAATCGGACGCATACCCCCTGTATGCCTCGTTTCTTATACTCATTGGCATCAGTGCTGGCTTTCTTGCGTTATATTACTTATCCCTTAGGTTTGTTAAGCAAAAATCGAGTCAAGACTGGTAATATGGACCACGGGGAAGGAAAAACTCTAGGTGCTGACACAACTACATTGTTGTGTGATGTTATGATCGGCTATTGATTAATGACTACTCTCAACTTCATCTGTCATTCACTGTACTAACTTAAAAAAAAGATGGAAAGTAAGAGACTTTTGCCATTTCAAATCACAATGTGTTTTAGGGAGTATTTTAGCAAATGGAAAAGCAAAACCAATCCTGATTTTGTTATGATTTTAGGCAAAGAGTTGAAGAGAGATAATCTTTGATGTTACTGCCTAATGGAACTATATAGGTGTGGGATTCACATTTGCAGACATATTATTCATTTGGTTTAGGTCTATGGACTTGGAGCATCCTTAATTTCTAGGAAAGTTTTCATCCTAGCTTGAGTATTTTTCTCGGTTTGTTCACTATCAGGTTTATTAAATCAATAATCCACCTATAATTGAACATAATTAGGACCCCAAGACTACTATATATAGAATAGAATATATTCAGATTTAGATGATAAGTTGAATGTCATATGGTTCCTTAAAGGGGTTTTCCCATGAGGGACTTTTATGACATATCCACAGGACATGTCATAAATGTCAGATAGATGCGGGTTCCACCTTTGGGACATGCACCTATTTCTAGAACAGAGTCCCCTAAACCCCGTTCTAGCTTTTTTTCACGCTAACTTCCGGCCACTTCCTGATTACATGGTCGGGACATGGTCAGGAGTTACGGAAACAGCGTAACCCGCTGAGCTACTCTGTTTCTGTAACTCCCATAGTAATGAATGGCAGTTATGGAAGTAACAAAGCATGCAAGCTACGCTGTTTCTGTAACTTCTATTCAGTTCTATGGGAGTTACGGAAACAGCGTAGCTCAGCGAGTTACGCTGTTTCCATAACTCCCGACCATGTAATCAGTAAGTGGACGGGAGGCAGTGTGAGCACAAACAGCTAGAACGGGGTTTAGGGGACCCCATTCTAGAGATAGGTGCGGGTCCCAGAGGTTAGGACCAGTTGTCCAGTTGTCTTACAGCCATACATAGGATTGTGTGGAGAATGAGGGCATTGATCTCCTGGAACACATACTGGTATATAAGAATTCTTTATCTATTTCTCAATACTAATTGCAATATGAAACAAAATAGGATCAAAAGAGAGGAGAAGATTAATTGAGGAATTTTTTTTTGTGTGTTTTGTATATGTAGTGTTCCGTTAAACTCAATGTACACCCTTAAACATAACTTTTGTTTTCTAATCTTAAAAGGTCCAAAATACTGTGCTGATTAATTTGTTTGTATATCTTTTCATAGCGGTTACAGAGCAGCAAATCCCCTAAAAATTCTGCAGAGACTGGGAGCTCAGAAGTTTGCTGCATACTGTTTATATATTAAATTCAATAATAACATACAGTAGTATGCAGGAAGCTCCTAAGCTCCACCTAGTGGGGGCAGAATTTTATCAGTTACCTCTATATCTGGGCAGTAGATAAGGAACTCTATAGCAGTAAGTGCTCTGCTTTTATCTGATACAAAGAACCAGGATATAAGTAAATAATCAACACAGAATGTTGAACCTAAAGATGCCACGGTGTTAGAAGGTATAAATGTATGATTTTTCATCGTTTTACTCATTAAAAAGGTTATCATAAATATATAAAATGTAAAACATTTTGAAATTTAGAAATTTATTTTTTACAAACATTTGCCATTCCAGAAAATGTTAAATGTTCTTTTTGATGCATTAATGTTAAATTTATAATGAAGAAATCTCTGTATATAATAATAATAATAATAATAATAATAATAATAATAATAATTTAAGTTTGCATGTTTGTTATATGCCCCTGGAGGTCAGTAAAATTCGAGATAGTTGCAGGTCAACATTCCATAATAAATGTATTTTTAAAAAAGGTTTTGTGAGTTACTTCTGAGTTACTTTTTAGATTTTTTTTGATACAATATTCTTTTAATTGGGGTCTAAAAATATGAAGTAAGAGTGCAATGAAAGACATTGAAGTAACATTAAAAGTGACTCTCCAGGCTCCCCCTTACTAAGGCTCATTCCCCTCAGTATATGTGCAGCAATTACCTGATGTTTTTTTTAAATAATCTGTCATTTATTATCTATCTGGACTTGCTTTAATGAAAATCAACTGCCCATGCACTCAGGGGTGTAACTAGGAAAGACTGGGCCCCATAGCAAACTCTTGACTGCGGCCCCCCAGGTGCCACACGCAGCCCCCTTATAGATAGTGCCCCTGTAGATTGTGCCATACAGCCCCCCTGTAGACAGTGCTATACAGACCCGCCTGTAGACCGTGTCACACTCCACTTGTAGATAGCGCCCCCCACCTGCCCCTTGTAGATAGTGGCATACAGCCCCCAATGTAGATTTCGCCATAAAGCCCCCCTGTATATAGCGCTATACAGCTCCCACTGTATATAGTGCCACACAGCCCCCCTTAGTAGATAGTGCCACACAGCCCCTCCTTAGTGCCACACACAGACCCCTGTAGATTGCGCCACATACAGCCCCCTGTATATTGCGCCACAGCCCTCCCCTTTGTAAATAGTGCCACAGAGCCCCTCTTAGTAGTGCCGCACAGCCCCATGTATTTAGTGCCACACAGTTCCCCCTTGTGTATAGTGCCACACATCTCCCCCTTGTGTATAGTGCCACACAGCCCCCCTTGTGTATAGTGCCACACAGCCCCCCTTGTGTATAGTGCCACACAGCCCCCCTTGTGTATAGTGCCACACAGCCCCCCTTGTGTATAGTGCCACACAGCCCCCCTTGTGTATCGTGCCACACAGTCCCCCAAGTAGTACAATGCAATGGCACATCCGAGAAAGTTGTATCAGCCAGGGGGCTGTCAATCAAACATGGAAAGGTGGGTTTGGAGGAAGGACTATGACTGTTCAGGATAGTGGCACCACCCCATGACCCTTTAATAAGTAATTAGCATATAGTGTGCGCCGTTTTAAAAGTTGATTTTATAGATTTTGGTGCACCTGAAACATACATTTGGAAATATTGTCAGGTCATGTATTACCACATGATGGCGGTTCCAGGGGTTAAAACTACCAGACAGGTTCCCATTAAATATACAATGAATTGACAACTATTCCATCTGCCCAGCAATTTTGTTATTATAAATATATTCTATATAATTACTGCTCCAGAACCAAGCTCATACATATATACAGTACCACAACCAAGCTCAGTACATAAATACAGAACTAGAACCAAGCTCTGACATATATACAGTACCACATCCAAGCTCATACATATATATGGCATGAGAGCCAAGCTCAATACATATATACAGCACCAGAACCAACTTCAGTACATAAATACAGCACTAAAACTAAGCTCTGATTATATATACAGCACCAGAATCAACCTAATTACATAAATGCAGCACTAGAACCAAGCTCAGTACATATATACAATACCAGAAGCAAGGTCAGTACATATATACAATACCAGAACCAAGCTCAGTACATATATACAGTACCAAAACCAAGCTGATACATATATACAGCACCAGAACAAAGCTCAGTACATATATACAACCCCAGAACCAAGCTCAGTACATATATACAACGCTAGAACTAATCCAACTCAATTTAGTGCAACCCCTGCCATACAGGTTTGTGCCTGCATAAAGCTACAGCTCCCAGCATGGCCCGAACAATGGTAAGGATATGCTGGGAGATGCTGTTTCACCCCAAAAAAAAAATCATACCACCCATCATCTCGCTGCAGTTCATACAGTGACTACATTACTGATTAGAGGCAGAATAAACATTTACATTAAGTGACTCACCGGTGACATCTCAGATTCTAGTTCTTTTTCTCTTTTCTTCTCCCTCAGGTCCAGACCTCTATGATAGATTTCTCCCAGCCACGACTCATTTCTGCAGTTTTTCGCTCAGACGTCTTCAGCTTCTCCTCACTTTTATAAAATTTCTGCACATATAAACGAAGATACAATTCTCAACACCTCTAAATATAGTAAAGTGCCATATACTGCACCACTAATTATAATAGCGCCATACACTGTGCCCCTGATTATAATAGTGCCATACACTGTGTCCCACACACTGCGACATACACACACACACACACACGCACACACTGTGCCCCTGTAGATCTTGCCCCATAGCCCCCTGTAGATAGTGCCCCACATACAGCCCTCTGTAGATAGTGCCCACATATGGACTCCAGAGCTGCAAGGCAATAGTGCTAACCACTGAGCCACCGTGCTGTCCTACATATAGCTTCCCCTATAGATAATGCCTCACATATAGCCCATTCCTGTAGACAGTGCCCTACATATAGCTCCCCTGTAGATAGTGCCCCACAGGTAACCCACCCGATAGATAGTGCCCTACAAATAGCCCACCCCTATAGATAGTGCCCTACAAATAGCTCACCTAGAGATAGTGCTCCACATATAGCCCACCCCTGTATATAGTGTCCCACATATAGCCCAACCCTGTAGATAGTGCCCTACATATAGCTCCCCCTGTATATAGTGCCCTACATCCCCACATATAGACCACCGCTGTAGATAGAGCACCCACTGCAGATAATGCCACACACAGTTTTAGTAGAAAAAAAAATTCCAATTACATACTCACCCTGATCCTGTTCCCGCGCCGTCAGGTGGCAATGCTCTCTTCTGAGCACGTCTGCTGGAGCTGAACGACGCAAGCAGCACGTTGTTCAAAGGTGCTGATTGGCAGGGCAGAATGACTTTCCCCGTTAATCAGCGCCTTTCCAGCACGGAAGCGGCGCGATGAAGTCATCGCTCCGCTAGCTATGTTGAAAGGCGCTGATTGGCGGGACAAGTCATTTTTCCCCGCCAATCAGCGTCAGTGTAAGGCGCTGAATGGTCGGGCAAGGAATGTGCCCGGACCATTCAGCGCTAATGCATGTATTTGTACCTGCGTGCTATAGATGCTAGCGATGCCCCCAGGCATGAGAGGGCCCGTGCCGCTCGGCCTATAAATGTTGGAGGCTCGGTGGCGCGGGCCCCAAAGTAGCGGCTGCTAGCGGCGACACCTGGCATACGGGGGGGGGCATGTCGGCGGGCGGCACGGGCCCCCTCAAGCCACGGGAACCGTAGCAGCCGCTACGGCTGCTACAGCGGTAGTTATGCCACTGCATGCACTGACTTCCTAGTGAGCCTGTGATGGGCTTGTGTTATATATATATATATATATATATATATATATATATATATATATATATGTATCGGTGTGACTGGTGCAACTTTGTAATTACATTTTATTAAAAATTATTTTAACTTTTTGAGATACAGTTGCTTTGTATTCTGTATACAGAAAAGCTGTATCTTGCGCTGAATCCTGTATCCGTCAGGTCCGCAGCATTAACAGGTTCAGTGTCAGCGAGACAGGATCCACCTGTTTTGAACTTAGATGTAATCGATAACAGCTGAACCTGTCAGTGCCGCAGACCTGACAGATACAAGATTCAGCGCAAGATACAGCTTCTCTGTATACAAGATACAAAGCAGCTGTATCTCAAAAAGTAAAAATTATTTTTAATAAAATGTAATTACAAAGTTGCACCAATCACACTGATACACATTTTTGTAAAAAAAACAACCAGATGGCAACATTTCTCCTCTAGCACCTCCACTATCCCATGACTTCGGTCAGGATCCAGGGACTCAGCTGGCCTCAGGACTTAGGTGCCTCTAGCTGAGGGGTCTCAAACTCGGCCGGGTACGTGGGCCACATATAGAAAAAATTGGAAGTTGACGGACCGCATTACTTTCAAATTTGATACAATACAAAATTATTGTTAATCAATTAGTTATTTTAACTACTATAACACTATATTACTATAATAACACGACATCACTACATTACTATAATAATACTGCTAGGTTTAAAATTTTAGATCTTTCTCCACGTGTTTATTTCAACAATCCAGTTTTCCAGTTTAAGTGTCGCTAAATGCAGTTCAGCGGCTCAGTTAGCAGTGTTTGGCAGACACACATGTCAAGATTGGGCAGCCCCTTTTTAGATAGTGCCACAGTGCCCTCTGTGGATGCTGTCACAGTGCCCTCTGTAGATGCTGCCACAGTGCCCTCTGTAGATGCTGCCACAGTGCTCTCTGTAGATGCTGCCACAGTGCCCTCTGTAGATGCTGCCACAGTGCCCTCTGTAGATGCTGCCACAGTGCCCTCTGTAGATGCTGCCACAGTGCCCTCTGTAGATGCTGCCACAGTGCCCTCTGTAGATAATGCCACAGTGCCCTCTGTAGATAATGCCACAGTGCCCTCTGTAGATAATGCCACAGTGCCCTCTGTAGATAATGCCACAGTGCCCTCTGTAGATAACGCAACACACCCCTAGATAATGCCACAGTGCTCTCTGCAGATGCTGCCACAGTGCCCTCTGCAGATGCTGCCACAGTGCCCTCTGCAGATGCTGCCACAGTGCCCTCTGCAGATGCTGCCACAGTGCCCTCTGCAGATGCTGCCACAATGCCCTCCGCAGATGCTGCCACAGTGCCCTCCGCAGATGCTGCCACAGTGCCCTCCGCAGATGCTGCCACAGTGCCCTCCGCAGATACTGCCACAGTGCCCTCTGCAGATGCTGCCACAGTGCCCTCCGCAGATGCTGCCACAGTGCCCTCTGCAGATAATGCCACACACACCCCAAGTAGATAGCTCTATTGGGGCTCCCTCTAGGAGTGGAATCCCCAGCCAGAGCGTTGCCGACGCTTTGGCTGGGGATTCCTCTACTGTTGGAGCCCCTGACATCACTATCCATACACAGTGACATCAGGGGATCCTCCTGGACCGGAATGTGATATCAGGGGCAACCCCAGAGCCGGAGTCCCGGAGCAGAGCACTAGTATAGGCTCTGCGACGGAACTCTGGGGAAGCCATTAACATCAGTGTCCATATATGGACAGTGATGTCAGGTGCTTGCTCAGAGCTGGAGTCCCGGAGCAGAGCCGGGTCTAGCACTCTGCCTCGGATTCCAGCTCTGCTACTGACATCACTGTCCATATATGCACATGGATGTCAGGGGCAACCCCAGAGCTGGAGTCCCGGGCAGAGCGCTAGTAGGCTCTTCCTGGGACTCCAGCTGTGCTCCTGACATCACTGGGACTCCCGCTCTGAGGAAACACCTGACATCACTGTCGATGTATGGACAGCAATATCAGAGGCTTCCCAGAGTCCCAGAGCAGAGCCTATACTAGCGCTCTGCCCGGGACTCCAGATCTGGCGAAGCCCCAGACATCGCTGTCCATATGTGGACAGCGATGTCAGAAGATTCCACAGAGTCCCAGAGCAGAGCCTATACTAGCGCTCTGCCTGGGACTCCGCTCTATCGAAGACCCTGACAACACTGTCCATATATGGACAGCGATGTCAGGGAATTCCACAGAGTCCTGGAGCAGAGCCTATACTAGAGCTCTGCCCGGGACTCTGCTCTGGGGAAGATCCTGACACACTGTCCATATATGGTCAGCGATGTCAGGGAATTCCACAGAGTCCCGGATCAGAGCCGATACTAGCGCTTTGCCCGGGACGCCGCTCTGGGGAAGACCCTGACACACTGTCCATATATGCAGAGGTTGGATTAAAATTTTTAACAGGTTCCCTGTTTTTGGGATGAAGACATGCGGGGGGGGCGGGAGGGGGGGGGGGTGGGTTCACAGTGTTTTGCTGTGTATCGCGCCATTGAAAATGATTCTAATAATAAAATAAAACAATTATGATATTCCAAATACCCCCTACATTAAAGTGGACTCTAAATAAAGAAATTCCCTGTCCAGGATGTTTTAGTGTGGATTGCCACACTATTTATATGATCACATAAGCGTACAGACCTACCCACACATTACATTAAACTCATCCATTACGTATAGGCCTATATGCGCACATTCAATATCCTGAGCGTGCTCAGCCCATTTAGTTAGGCTGTGCACATGAGAAGGGTGGAGGACAATGCAGCGTGCGCAGTAAGCCACGACAACTCTCCCAGCTAATGCACAGATACGGCGCAAGGAGCAAGCTCAGTGCAAATATACAGCACCAGAACCAAGCTCAGTACATATATACAACACCAGAACAAAGCTCAGTACATATATACAGCACCAGAACAAATCTAAGTACATATATATATATATATATATACATATATGTTTTGTGCTTGGTTGTTCTGATATATTTGTACTGAGCTTTGTTCTGGTGCTGTATATATGTACTGAGCTTTGTTCTGGTGCTGCATATATGTACTGAGCTTTGTTATGGTGCTGTATATATGTACTGAGCTTTGTTCTGGTGCTGTATTTATATGCGGATCTTAGTTCTGGAGTTGTATATATGTTTTGAGCTTGGTTCTGGTGTTGTATATATGTACTGAGCTTGGTTCTGGTGCTGTATATATGTACTAAGATTTGTTGTGGAGCTGTATATATGTACTGAGCTTGGTTGTGGTGCTGTATTTATATGCAGAGCTTAGTTCTGGAGTTGTATATATGTTTTGAGCTTCTCTTTGGTGCTGTATATATGTATTGAGCTTGGTTGTTATGATGAATATAACTCCAGAACCAATCTCAGTACATATATATATATACACACAGCACCAGAACCAAGCTCAGTACATATATACAGCACCAGTACAAATACAGCTCAGTACAGAGATAATTTGCAAATTTAGTTTAGCCCCGGCCATATAAGTTTGTTCGGAATAAAACTACAGCTCCCAGTATAGCCAGAATGATGGTAAGGACATGCTGGGAGTTGCTGTTTCACAAAAAAAGAACGATACACATGTAAGGGGTGCACTTACCTGTCCTCTTGGAGGGGGAACCCCGCAGGAAATCACCGCCGGTCTTTGGCACAGGAGTCGGGCGGAGGAGCGTCCTGGTCGCCATGGAAACGGCCGCGGTGCCGACGGCCATCGCAGACGCTCCAGCAGAGAGAGAAGGAAAGCAGGAGGAGGAGGGGCCGTGACGGGAGCAAGAGGGAGGACAGAGGAGGAGAGTGTGTGCGCGCGGGAAGGAGAAAGCAAGCATGAGAGCGCGCCAAAAAGGAGGGGGCGGAGCAAGCGAGTGGCGCGAAGAGGAGGGAGGGAGAGAGCAGTAGTGAGGGGGTGAAGAAGGAGCGGTACGGAAAGGGAACGAGAGAGAAGAGGTGTACTGCGAAGTGAGAGGTGCAGGAAGGCACCGGAATAGAGAAGGCAGGAGTCTGACAGCACGTGGGCTCTCAGCTGCAGCCTCAGAATAGAGGAAGAAGGACAGCACGGGTGTCTGAGGAAATCCAGCAGGAGGACAGAGGACCGGCCAAAGCACAAGGAGTGTGCCAACAGCCACAGGTACCGTGCCCAGACCTTAAGACCCCTGACCAAGAACTAGATTCCCGCCATGACCAAAGTGCCCGTTTCCTAGTCTGTGACCGTTTCTGGCGTGACGTCCCTCGCTAACTACTGCCACCTTACTCCCACCTTACTCTCAAAAGAATAGTCTCAAAAGGGACAAACAACACTTTCACAGAAAGGCCCAAAGGCAGAGGACTTGCTATCTCAGTCACCGCGTGTCACTTTTGCATGGAACTGTTATAGATAAAGCACCGCATGTAATCCTTGCATGGAACTGTTATAGCTAGAGCACCGCATGTAATACTTGCATGGAACTGTTGTTTATGAATCTTGTTGGAATAGGAGCAGACAGAAGGAACGGTCGGGTTGACGGGACTTTGTTGGACTATTAGCTGGACTTCGTGTAACCCTTAGCGTCAGCCCGCCAGTTCAGTTGCATCCTAGGTTGTCCACCGTTCGGGCTACCGACTGAGGAGAGAGAGGGTTGTCATGAAAGGTAGCGGATAGCTCCGCAAGGACCCGTGACGGTGCTAGTAGGTACGTTAGTCGCTGATTCCCACGACGCGATCCGTGGGCCGAGAGTGTGACTCTTACCCTAGGATAGGCTGTCAGTAGTGGGTAGCTCCCGCCGTGACTGACAGCGGCGTATCCTTAGCCAAGCCGGCAACGTGGGGTCAGGCACAACCTCTCTCCGGGGGACTTCCAGCGGGATCGAAGTCCTCAACCTCAGGATCCCTGTCTGCTCCATAAAGAAGAAGTTGTTGTTATTTGCTCGCTACAGTAAAGAAGTTACCCAAAAGACGGTGTGTCTTGTTCATTTAATTCCTATCGCGGTAGTCCCTCCTACATAAATTGGCGTAGTCGGCAGGATCCGAAACCTCGCCGCGATGGAACCATCCAGCAGCGGGACACTACTGCCGACCCCGACCATCATGATACCCATGGGGGCCGCCCTAATGAACATTCCCAAGTTTGACGGAAAGAGTGTATCGATCGCAGACTGGACGGAACGAGTTCGTACTGCGGCCCGGTTATTCCAGGTAATTGTGACCCACCAAGCCGACCTGGCATTTAACTCACTCGAAGGGGACGCGAGACAAGCTGTCTTGGTTCTACCGCTAGAACACCGCGACACGCTAGAAGCAATCATCAGCCGATTGGAGTCCCTCTATGGAGACGTCACGTCAGCCGCCGATCTCCGGAAGAAATTCTATACCAGGGTACAGAGGAACGGAGAATCACTCCAACAATTCGCGGTAGGATTACAAGGAATGTGGGGTCGACTCGTAAGGAAGGACCCAGCGGGGTGCGCAGCCGTAACGGAGCCGGACCGAATAGTGCGAGACCAGTTTGTGTCCGGGCTGGATAGCCGGACCCTGAGACGCGCCGCGAGAGACCTCGTCCGGGTAACCCCCACCGCCACGATGAGTGAGGTGTTACGAGAAGCGCTCAAAGTTCATCGAGAGGAGTTGGGAGAGGCTAGCATGGCCCTTCAAAACGTGGGTACCCCCGAGCCATCTCCGACAGGTAATGGACGCCCAGAAGCAGTGTTCACTGAGTTCGCCCGGGATGTCAAGGAAGCTATCCGGGAATTAAAAACAGATGTCGCCAAACTGAGAGTAATGGCCGATCGACCGGAACAGCTCCCTCGGTCACCCAGAGCGACACGAGGAGGGCCTCGACGCTGTTGGCAGTGTGATCAGCCGGGTCATTTCGCCAGAGATTGCAGGGTGAGACGCTATCCAAGACGGGAACAGCCACCTTTAAACTAAGGTACCCCGCCGCTGAGGGCCAAGCTGCGGGCATTCCATCGACGGGCCCGAAAGGAAGGGTGGAACTTTTGACAGGAAAATGCCCCATAGTTACAGCCATGATCGGGGGGGTTAACGTTCCTTGCCTTATTGACACTGGTTCGGAGGTAACCACCATGACCTATCAGTTGTTCCATGAACAGTTCCAAGGTCGACAGACTCTAGAAGCCCCTTGGATTGAACTTACGGCGGCTAATAGCCTGCCAATTCCCATTGCCGGTGTTACGTGGTTAGAATTAGACGTGTTTAATCATAATTTTCCCCGTGCTGGTATTGTGGTAGTACATAATTATGCAAGGCCGGGTATACCTGTTATAATTGGCATGAATGTGTTGCAGGAAATACATGGCATGATGTTCAACGAGACGAGCGGTAGCCGGTGGGAGGAGCTGGCAGCCGATCGGACCGCCCGGCAAGCTTTATTTCATGTGCATCAAATCTGCCAACGACAGGCTGACTTGAAGACGCTACAGGGGCGAGTGGGGTCGGTGAGGGCACCAGGTAAAGCGGTGCTGCAAGTGCCACCACTACAGGAAGTCACCATTCCCCTCTCCGTAGGGACCCATCATCGCTTAAGGGATGCCGTGGTCATGGTGGAACCCATGCAAAGTCTCAAGAGTACGCCACCCTGGGTGGTGGGAAGAACGGTGTGTCGGATCACCAAAGGAATGGCGACCGTCAGAGTGCTGAATGCGACCCAAGGGGTTGTCGAGATACCGGCCGGCACAGTGCTAGCTAATGTTGAGATGGTTAGGCCCGAGGACGTGACGGACCCCGCCATGGCCAAGACTTTGCAAGAGGCATCGTCTAGAGATGAAAGAAGTGAGGCCGACGTGAACGAGCAGACTGATCGACTGTGGCGCCAACTCGAACTGGACGGAATAGCCCCGGATACCAAGTCGGAGGAGCAACTGAAGACGCTTCTGCAACGCTTCGGCTGGGTTTTCGCTCAGCATGAAGAGGACTTTGGATGCACCACTACCATCGAACATGGGATTCAGACGGGGGCGGCGCCTCCCATCAGAGAGCGATATCCCAATATACCTCCCGCTCTGTATCGGGAGGTAAAAGAGCTCCTGCAGAAGATGTTAGACGGGCAGGTGATCAGAGAAAGTCAGAGCCCATGGGCAGCCCCAATTGTCCTGGTAAGGAAGAAGGATGGATCGCTCCGGTTTTGTGTGGATTACCGCAAATTGAACGCTTGTTCGCATCGGGACGCCTACCCCCTACCGCGAGTGGAGGAATCCTTAACAGCCATGCAGGAGGCGCGATACTATACGACGCTCGACTTAGCCAGTGGATATTGGCAGGTACCTATGAAGGAAGACGATAAGGAAAAGACGGCGTTCATTACTCCGTCAGGTTTGTTCAAATTTAATCGGATGCCGTTCGGCCTAACTAATGCGCCCAGTACTTTCCAACGACTAATGGAGCATTGTCTGGGAGATCTAAACTACGAGTCAGTCTTGATCTACTTAGATGATATCGTTATTTTCTCAAAGACTTTCCCAGAACATTTGCGGCATCTACAGGTCGTGTTGGAGCGATTGGGAAAATATGGCCTCAAATTAAAACACAGCAAGTGCCGACTTGGTCGCCGGCAGATCAAATACCTAGGACATGTTGTGAATGCAGCGGGAATTGCACCTGACCCAGATAAGATCAAAGCCATACAGGAATGGGCCGTTCCACAGCACACTACGGAAACCCGAGCCTATCTCGGATTGGTCGGTTACTATCGGAGGTACATCCAAGACTTCTCAAAAATTGCAAGTCCCCTGAATCAACTCCTCTGTGGACAACCCACCCAAAAGAAGGGGAGCCGAAGCCCCAGTATAGTGGAGCAATGGCAGGAGCCACAGCAAGCGGCATTCGAAGCGCTGAAGACACGGCTGGTGACAGCCCCCATCCTCGCGTTTGCAGACTTCACCCAGCCATTTCGGCTCTACACTGACGCTAGTTTGAAGGGACTGGGAGCAGTCCTGGCCCAACAGCAAGGAGAAGTGGAGCGCGTCATCGCCTATGGTAGCCGTAGCTTGCGGCCATCAGAACGTAACCCAACCAATTACAGCTCGTTCAGGCTCGAGTTATTGGCCATCGTATGGGCCGTGACCGAACGGTTTGCCGAATACCTGGTCGGAAATCAAGTGGAAATTTACACGGATAACAATCCCTTGGCGTATCTTGGGACGGCAAAGCTGGGGGCGATGGAACAACGATGGATAGCCCGACTGGCCCGATTCAACTATACCATTCGGTACAAGCCCGGTAAGAACCATACCAACGCCGATGCACTCTCCCGACAGCCGTGTGAGACCCCGGTCGGAGAGGTGGATGATGAACGAGAAGAAGTAGAGATACCCCCACTACGCGTGGTTCATCCTCCAATGCAGCAGCAACGGGTAGTGACAGCAATACAAGGGATTGAGGATCTTGCTGAGATGTATGATAGAGGCGAGTGGGAGAAGCGGCAACAGCAAGACCCGGACATCCAAATAATCGCCAAATGGGTACGTCAGCAGGAAAGGCCCACGGCAGCCGAACGAACCAGGTTGTCAGCACCAGCTAAAGCATTAGCTCGGCAGTTGGAACGACTAGAATACCATGATGGAGTATTGTATAGAAGGGTGTGGGCACCACGGGAATCTCGCGACATATGGCAGTTGGTCTTGCCCATCGCAGACGTCAAACCCGTGTGCAAGTGGATGCACGAGAACCGAGGTCATTTTGCGGTGGAAAAGACTGTACAGATCGTCAGGAATCACTTCTATGCTCCAAACCTGGAAGAAATAATGAGAGATGTCTACAAGGAATGCACAGAGTGTGTCGTACACAAGGCGACAGAACAGTCGGAGAGGCCCATGACCATCGTGACGGGTGAGCCACTAGAACTACTGACGGTAGACTTCTTAACAATCCAAGAAGTCACCTCGGGGCACCGATATGCGTTAGTATGCTTGGATAATTTTTCTAAATTTGCTGTGGTGATTCCTACGCGGGACCAGACTGCTCCGACGACTGCGGCGGCGTTATGGAAGCATGTGATCCGTCCGTATGGATGTCCCAGACGCATCTTGTCGGACCAAGGAGCGAATTTCGAGTCGGATCTCTTCCGGGAGCTGTGCATCTTACATGGAATCCGAAAATCCAGGACGACCCCATATCACCCACAAGGGAATGGGGCTTGTGAAAGGTTCAATCGCACCTTGCTGGGGCTATTAAAGACCATCGGAGACGAACGACAAGAACGGTGGCCTGAGAATGTGGACGACCTGGTATGGGCCTATAACAACACTGTGCATCGAGCTACCGGGTATACCCCATATCAATTGATGTTCGGCCGACCGAGCCGGGTTCCGTTGGATCTTCTGTTAGGAACGCCGGAGGTTGAAGTCCACCGATCCCCCTCCCAATGGGTCCAAGAACATCAACGGCGGTTGAGTGCAGCGAAGGGCGAAATGGAGAAAGCTCGACCCACAGAGAGCCTACGCCCTTTGGAAGAACGACAGCGAGCATTTCATACTGGAGATCGAGTGTTGGTGCGGAATCGCAGGGCAGCGCGTGGCCGTAAGCTGGAGCCCCGATGGGAGAGACACCCATATGTGGTGATCAAACGCGTCGACCCCGGGCTTCCTGTGTATGAAGTGCGACCTGAGGGTGACCAGGGACCGAGCAGAAGGCTGCATCGCAACCTGTTGCGGCCCTGTACCTTCCTGACACCTGAATTGATCACGACCTTGGGGCCCGAAGAACCGCGGGGTGCTCCACCCACGAGTACTGACAGAGATTGGTGGTTGATGGTCCCAGCAAATGACCCTGGTGTCACCTGGGAATCACGACCGACAGAGACAGAGCGCCCGACGGAGTGTGTGGAAACCCCTGCAACAGAAGTGAATCGTGGATTGCGGTATCCTCAGAGATGTAATCGCAACCGACAGCCGGCTTATTTGCAAGATTATGAAGTTTAGTGCCGAGGACTGCACTTGACAACCGGGCGGGAAGTGTAAGGGGTGCACTTACCTGTCCTCTTGGAGGGGGAACCCCGCAGGAAATCACCGCCGGTCTTTGGCACAGGAGTCGGGCGGAGGAGCGTCCTGGTCGCCATGAAAACGGCCGCGGTGCCGACGGCCATCGCAGACGCTCCAGCAGAGAGAGAAGGAAAGCAGGAGGAGGAGGGGCCGTGACGGGAGCAAGAGGGAGGACAGAGGAGGAGAGTGTGTGCGCGCGGGAAGGAGAAAGCAAGCATGAGAGCGCGCCAAATAGGAGGGGGCGGAGCAAGCGAGTGGCGCGAAGAGGAGGGAGGGAGAGAGCAGTAGTGAGGGGGTGAAGAAGGAGCGGTACGGAAAGGGAACGAGAGAGAAGAGGTGTACTGCGAAGTGAGAGGTGCAGGAAGGCACCGCACGTGGGCTCTCAGCTGCAGCCTCAGAATAGAGGAAGAAGGACAGCACGGGTGTCTGAGGAAATCCAGGAGGAGGACAGAGGACCGGCCAAAGCACAAGGAGTGTGCCAACAGCCACAGGTACCGTGCCCAGACCTTAAGACCCCTGACCAAGAACTAGATTCCCGCCATGACCAAAGTGCCCGTTTCCTAGTCTGTGACCGTTTCTGGCGTGACGTCCCTCGCTAACTACCGCCACCTTACTCCCACCTTACTCTCAAAAGAATAGTCTCAAAAGGGACAAACAACACTTTCACAGAAAGGCCCAAAGGCAGAGGACTTGCTATCTCAGTCACCGCGTGTCACTTTTGCATGGAACTGTTATAGATAAAGCACCGCGTGTCACTCTTGCATGGAACTGTTATAGATAAAGCACCGCGTGTCACTCTTGCATGGAACTGTTATAGATAAAGCACCGCGTGTCACTTTTGCATGGAACTGTTATAGATAAAGCACCGCGTGTCACTCTTGCATGGAACTGTTATAGATAAAGCACCGCATGTAACCCTTGCATGGAACTGTTAATAGCTAGAGCACCGCATGTAATACTTGCATGGAATTGTTGTTTATGAATCTTGTTGGAATAGGAGCAGACAGAAGGAACAGTCGGGTTGACGGGACTTTGTTGGACTATTAGCTGGACTTCGTGTAACCCTTAGCGTCAGCCTGCCAGTTCAGTTGCATCCTAGGGTGTCCACCGTTCGGACTACCGACTGAGGAGAGAGAGGGTTGTCATGAAAGGTAGCGGATAGCTCCGCAAGGACCCGTGACGGTGCTAGTAGGTACGTTAGTCGCTGATTCCCACAACGCGATCCGTGGGCCTAGAGTGTGACTCTTACCCTAGGATAGGCTGTCAGTAGTGGGTAGCTCCCGCCGTGACTGACAGCGGCGTATCC
This sequence comes from Rhinoderma darwinii, assembly GCF_050947455.1. NCBI lineage: Eukaryota > Metazoa > Chordata > Amphibia > Anura > Rhinodermatidae > Rhinoderma > Rhinoderma darwinii. The sequence goes on along the minus strand of NC_134690.1, from coordinate 382,896,040 downwards.
TTAGCCAAGCCGGCAACATAGGGTCAGGCACAACCTCTCTCCAGGGGACTTCCAGCGGGATCGAAGTCCTCAACCTCAGGATTCCTATCTGCTCCATAAAGAAGAAGTTGTTGTTATTTGCTCGCTACAGTAAAGAAGTTACCCAAAAGACGGTGTGTCTTGTTCATTTAATTCCTATCGCGGTAGTCCCTCCTACACACACATCATCTCGCTGCAGATCATACAGTGACTACAGTACTGAGCAGTCACAGGGAGAATAAACATTTACATTTAGTGACTCACCGGTGACGACTTCTCAGATTGTAGTTGTTATCTTTACTTTTCCATCTGGTCCAGAACTCTATGATGCCTCCTGGCCATGACCCATTTCTGCGGAAATTGGTAAATTTGCTGCTCAGATGTCTTCGGAAGCTCACTTTTTCAACATTTCTGCACCTATAAACGAAGAGCAAATTCTTATGGTACCACACTCTATGCCCCCAAATATAATAGTATCATACACTGTGTCCCCAAATATAATAGTGCTACACACTGTGCCCCTGAATATAATAGTACCATACACTGTACCCGATTATTATAGTATTATACACTGTGCCCATGAATAAAATTGTGTCAAACACAGTAAAGTAATGCACCACATACAGTGCCCCCTGTAGATAGTGCCCCTCATAGAGCCCTCTGTAGATAGTGCTCCTAGTAGAGCCCTCTGTAGATAGTGCTCCCAGTAGAGCCCTCTATAGATAGTTCTCCCCATAGAGCCCTTATAGAACAGGATATAAGTGTAGTTTATAAGGGAATGAACACATTCCCTTATAAACTACACATATAATGTCTTCATTCCAGGTCTATAAAGCACAGGAAAATAATTACGCATCTGTTTCTATGGAATATTTGTTCATTCCCTTATAAACTACACATATATCCTGTTCATTCCATGTCTATCAAGCACAGGAATTTCCTAAGGCATCTGTTTATATGGAATTTGTGTTTATTTCCTCATTAACTACAAAGAAAATTTGTTCATTCCCTTATAAACTACACATATATCCTGTTCATTCCAGGTCTATCAAGCACAGGAAAATAATTATGCATCTATTTCTATGGAATATATCTTCATTCCCTTATAAACTGCACAAATATCCTGTTCATTCCAGGTCTATAAAGCGCAGGAAAATAATTACACATCTGTTTCTATGGAATATGTCTTCATTCCCTTATAAACTACACAAATATCCTGTTCATTCCAGGTCTATAAAGCGCAGGAAAATAATTACACATCTGTTTCTATGGAATATGTCTTCATTCCCTTATAAACTGCACAAATATCCTGTTCATTCCAGGTCTATCAAGCACAGGAATTTCCTAAGGTGTCTGTTTATATGGAATTTGTGTTTATTTCCTCATTAACTACAAAGAAAATCTGTTCATGCCATGTCTACCAAACATAAAAAATTCATTATGCCCTTTTTTATATTTTCTTCCCATTAGTAATAATGTTAATTCTTTTTAGTATGTCCCCCTATATAGTCCCCTGTAGTTAGTTCCCTATATAGTCTTCTGTAGTTCTCATTCCCTATATAGTCCCCTATGTAGTGCCCTATAGTGCCCACAGTAGAAGGAAAAAAAACCACTTTTTTTCTTACCTGTCCCGTTTCCACGCCATCCTCCAGCGGTCAGTCCGCCTCCATCGGAACGACTGCATCATCACTAAAGCGCAGAATGGCGAGGCATCATGTGCTTCGCCAGGGCAGCGCTAGTCAACTCAATTGTATCCGCGTCCTAAGGACGTGGATACAATTGAGTGCAGGGGACCGGACCGGTTTCGGCTTCACCCGATTCTGCGAACCGGCTGTCATTTTAACAACTGCTTCGGGAGAACCGGGGCGAACCGGCCGGATCCCACCCCTACATATACGGACAGTGATGTAAGGGAATTCCGCAGAGTCCCGGAGCAGAGCCTATACTAGCGCTCTGCCCGGGACTCTGGCTCTGAGGAAGACCCTGACACACTGTCCATATATGGACAGCGATGTCAGGGAATTCCAGAGTCCCGGAGCAGAGTTTGTACTAGCGGCTCTGTGTCCCACGGGCCGCGTGCTTGACACCCCTGCTCTAGCTCGTCTGGTGATTAATTCTCTGGATAACGTTAGCAAATGGGGTACCAGACAAAAAAAAAAGAGGGATTTGAGATAAGATTGCTATGTCCAACAGCAAACAAAAGTACATTACAGTACAGCACAGTTCCAGTAGTTAGGAGAATAGTCAAACAATCGAAGTTTCAGTAACAATGATGTAGCAGAGCTAAGAATGCGGTTCGATATGACAAAGCAAAGAATAGTCAAGCGAGCTGACTATGATGGACCTAAGAACAGGAGTCAATCAGGAGTCAAAAACTATACAGAAATTCATAGGAGAAAAGAGCCCAGCTAGGGTATAAAATCTAATAACTGGTATTAAGGGGGTTTAAATCCCCCGCCCTGCATCTCTATTGCCCAGATGTTTGGAGAAGAAAATAAATGGTGCTAGAGTGGGACAAGGTATTAAATGCAAGACATTTACACAGCTCCCTTTGTAGTGTATACTAGCTGTATAAATTAATGTGCCGTTAGATCCCTCTAGTGGTAGCTACAAGCAGGAGTTCTGTTTTGCTATGAGGTCCTAGTATGTATTTGTTAGGTCCAACATACTGTGCTGATTAATTCCATAATATATCGTTATATCAGTCAATGCTCTGTTTTTCTGACACAGCTCCTAATCCCCTGCACAAATTCTGTCTGCAGCCACCACTAGGGGGAGATTACCGCATACTGATTTATTATTGAGTTCAATGTCTAAACAGTATGCAGTTAGCTCCTCCTAGTAGTGGCTGCTGACAGCTAAAATTGTATTGGTTCATTTTGGACTATTTAGGCGATTTAGAGCTCAATATCAGAAAAGCAGAGCTTTGACTAATATTACAATATAGCAAGAAATGAATCAACACACAATACGGGATCTATTTAGATTAAAAACAAATGGTGTTTAACCCCTTCCCTCTGCATGCATTCTGGGCCTTAATGACCAAGCAATTTTTTTATTAAAATTTTTCCATCGTCACATTCAAACTGCTATAACTTTTTTGTTTTCCTCTTTACATGGCTGTATGAGGTCTTCTTTTTTGCGGGATGAGTTGTATTTTTCAACAGCACCATTTTGGGTTTTATAGAATTTTTGGATTAACTTTTATTAACTTTTTTTTGGGGGCGAATATAAAAAAACTGCAATTTAGCCATTGTTCTATGCATTTTAAATTTACGCCGTTCACCATGCGACGTAAATATCATGCTACCTTTATTCTATGCTTTGGTACGATTACGACGATACCAGCAGAATAAAAACACTTTTGAACTAAAATAATTTTCTTTTGCATCGCTGCTTTCCAACAGGCAAAATGTTTTTATTTTTCTGTCGAGGTTGCCATGAGGACTTGTTTTTTTGTGCGACTTCATTACTATCATTTGGGGTACATGGGACTTATTGCTTAACCTTTATTATTGTTTTTTGGAGGGAAAATGGGAAAAAATAGCAATTTTGACGTGTTTTTTTGCGTTTCTTTTTAACGGCATTCACATTGCAGTTTAAATAATATGCTAACTTTATTGTTTGGGTCATTACGATCGTGGTGATCCCATATATGTGTCGTTTTTATTCATTTTTATTCATTTTTTACACTTTTACTAAATAAAACCACTTTTTATGAAAAAAATGTTTTTTGTTTGTGTACCTTTATTAATATTTTTTATTTCACATTAGTTATTTTTTTAGTCCCACTAGGGGACTTTAGCATTCGATCTTTAGATTGCTGCTATAATTCTTTGGTATACTTAGTATACCAAAGGATTACTGCCTGTCTGTGTAAACTGACAGGCAATCCATTAGGCCGTGCCCTGGCAATAGGCCTATTGCCAGGGCCGTATTTAGAGTTTATGCTGCCTTAGGCACTTTTAGGACTGACACACCCGATAGTGCAGCATTTCCAACGCAAAAATCGCAACATGTGCTAATTGTCGCGTGTCTTACCTCCGTATTGAATTCAATAAATTTAAATGCTGTGGATAAAAAAAAACACACTGCAGGTCAATTTTTTTCGGTGGGTTATTTACGCAGCGTGTGGATGAGATTTGTTCAAATATCATCCACTCTACTGCTACTGTATTACGCTGCATATTTTTCGCAATGAAATCCGTTGCGTAAAATCCACAGTGTTTACGCTACGTGTAGACATACCCTAAAAGATATGCTCAATGCTACCCCATTAACATTCCCTCCCCTGCCCTCCACATGAAGACTGGGGCCCATTTCTTCAGGTCACAATTTATTATTTTTTAGAAAAAAAAAACACTCTTGCAGCGGCCCGCCTTTCCGACTGGAGCAAAAATGCCCTGCCAGGTATCTCAGTATAATAATCGTCCTACTTTTAAAAGTAGGCCAATGAATGGAGGTAACCTGGGACCATGTGATGTAAACTAACCAATGACAGCTTAGAGCTGTCACTGCTTACTTTACTGTCACAGACCCAGGAAGCTAAGTATAAGAATCGTTTTGCTTTTTTAGTTATTAGTGTTACTAATGTGTTGTTTTTTTTGTGTGTATTATTTTACAGGATCGGTTGTTGGACTTCGTCGGATTCGAGGACTACTTTGATGACGGCATTTTTATTTTCAATAAAATGGTTAACAAATGTCGTTTGGGGGCTTTTTATTTCTATAAAATATTTTTTCTATGTAGGTGTTTTGTTTAACTTCTTTACTACTGCCTTAGTAATGGCAATGTCTGAAAGACAGCTTCCATTACTAAGGTGGGGCTTAGTGTTAGCTGGTGAAGAGGCCAACACTTACCCCCCACCATTATTGTCCAGGTACCCTCCACCACCAGGGGTGCTAGGAAGAGCCGGGTACAATACAGTACCCGACCATCTGAAGTGATGGTTGGGTACTGGGGAGGATGCAGGCTGGTATTATTAGCCTGGGAGAGCCCAAAAACAATGACCTTTCCCACCCTGATAATGCTAGGCTGCAGCTGCTTTATTTTATCTAGCTGGTTATGAAAAATAGGGGGACCCCAAGTTGTTTTTTCAATTATTTATTTAAAAAAACTGACATGGGGTCCCTCCCATTTTTCATAACTAGCCCGATACAACATAGCAGCAGCAGTAGCAGCCTAGCATTACCAGGGTGGGAAGACCCATGTTTTTTGGCTTTCCCAACCTAATAATACCAGCCTGCGGAAGCCCCAGTGTCCGACCATCACTTCAAATGGTCAGGTACTGGATCTTACCTGGCTCTTCCCGGTACCCCTGTTGGTGGTGGGTACCGGGTAATAATGAGGGGGTTAGTGTTAACCTCTGCACCAGCTAACACTAAGCCCTACCTTAGTAATGGACGCTGTCTAAGGCAGTAGTAATATAGTTTATAAAAAACAGACACAGAAAAAAATATTTTATTGAAATAAAACCCCCTATACAACCCTGGTTAACCAATTTATTGAAAATAAAAATTCTGTAATCGAAGTAGTCCTCGAATCCGACGTAGTCCAATGACTGAACTTGTAAAAAAAAAAAAATGCAAAAAAAAAACATTAGTAATATTAATAAGTAAAAAAGCAAAACCATTATCATACTTGCTCTCCTGGCTCTGTGACAGTTAACTAAACAGTGACAACTCTAAGCTGTCATTGGTTTATTTATATCACGTGGTTCCAGGTTACCTCAGTTCATTGGCCTACTTTTAAAAGTAGGCCAATGAAATTAAATTACCGGCCATCACGTGATGTAAACTAACCAATGACAGCTTAGAGCTGTCACTGCTTAGTTTACTAAGCCTTGTAAGTGACACAGGATCATACGAGATGCTCCAGAATTTTGGCGCATCTCGGGTGCGTGTGCCACTATAAACCTAGTGCGGGGACTCTGTCAGATACAAAGGAATCCCTGCACTAGAAGTTACTAGCGTCTTTTCTGATCAGGCCTGCTCCAGCGGAACGACGATGACGTCATCGCACCACAAGAAAGTGTTGAATTATGAGGAAGGGAGCTAATGGTTCCCTTGCTTCACCTGCGCTTTCAATTGTATCTGCTTCCTAAGGACACGGATACAATTGAAGACAGTACGTTACATTAGGGTTGTCACGATACCAGAATTTGGACTTAGATTCCGATACTTCGTGTAGTATTGCGATTCGATACCAAAATTATATTTTGCCAACAATAATAAAAAAAAATCTTCCATTTTCTGATGTAAGGCGCGTGGTGTGATGAATTTTGAACCACTGTGCGCCTCACATTAATAGTAATTAACCCCATCGTGTTTCTCAGTCATAATGGAAAACATTGGGTTAATGTGTGAGGTACATGATGGGGTTAATTACTGTTAATGAGGCATATGGAGGTATAAAATTCATTACACCTGGTGCATCACATTAATAATTGAAAGAAAGCAGTTTTTATTAAATGTTTTTATACTGTACACATCATAAATTATGCTATAAATTTGTTGCGCAGGTTATTATGGTCGCAACAATATCAAATATGTGTATTTTATGTATTGAGACTTTTATTTTATGATTAATTGTAAAAAATGTGTGTGTGTATTTTTTGTAAAATTTTTTTACATTACTTTATTTTTACTTTCTTATTTTTAAACTTTAAAGAGGTATTCCAGATACAACAAGTTACCCCTATCCGTAGGGTAAGGGTTAACGTGCTGATCGGTGGGTGTCCGACAGCTGGGACCCCCACTGTTTAGGAGAACAGGAATCCCGTACCCCTCGTTTGAACCGAACGACAGGTCGCTCATGCGCATATTCATTCTCTATGGAAGCGCAGCAGATAGGCGTTCGGCAGAAACGCAGTAACAACAGAAAATTTGGTCAAATAGCCCTGGGGTCCTTCAATGGACCCGGGGCTGTCTGCCCATATATGATATGTCCCTCAGTCGCATCACAGGGATTACTTGTGACGCGATCCAAGGGGCATTCCCCTTCGCATTTTCCCCTTGAATGATGCGGTCAGATTTGATCGCATCATTCAGGGGAATAGCGGCGAAGATGAGAGGTTTCTCTGATCTCCACCGTTAGAGCGGGGCTGCGGCTGTGTAATACAACCATTGCCCCACTCCTCACAAGTTTTCGCGCGCGGTCAGCATGAGGTGATGTGACTGAAGACAGAGAACATGGGGGTTTTTCAGTGCGCCCACCATGTTCTCTGTCTTCAGTGCCGGTGCTCGTTATGCAGCGCTGGTCACATCACCTCATGCTGACCACGCGCCCACACTTGTCAGGAGCGGGGCAATGACTGTATTACACAGCCACAGCCCCGCTCACAGCTTAGTATTGCAATACATTAATTAATGGTATTGAACCATTTGAGGGTGCACGGCATCGAAATAGTATAGATGCAGCGTGCAACCCAACCCAACATTACATTATATTACACATGTAGCAATACTTACGTGACCTGTCTAATACACGCCCACTGTTCTCAGATTGGCCACAGATGATCTGGCCAATCCATTAACAGTGGATGTGTCTTACAGACTAAGGAGCACTGGTGAAGCGCGCACCCCCCTGTCCTGTGAGTGACCTGGCCGGTCAGGTTATGAGTTAAGTTTTTAATTAAAAAAATAAAAAAGTACGATCCTCCAGACTGCCCCTATTGCTGAACGCGCTAGGCACTGCACCCCCAGTGCCTAGTGGTAAATACGGCCCTGCCGGCTGCCATGGCAACCCATTGGCGGCCCGTGATCGCATTTGCGGGCCGCCAATGGGTGACAGAGTCCTGTACCGTGATCGCAGAGTCCTGCAAAATAACATAGACATATATGAATTCTTATAAGAAAACTGGACCCATCTTCTTGTTGAATTTATAATACCAGATTACGGGGGCACGGCTTATGTTATTTCTATTCCAGTTGATAACAACACCTCTAACCTTAGTGCCCTTTAATAACCTCGGAAAAAAACTTTTCACCCACTTTACTAATTATTTACAGTAAATGTGTCTTCGGAAGGTGAAATTACTGCACCACTAAGGTTCAAGTAGGTGCATAAAGATTATTACTGACCTTGGTTCAGTGACTACAAGGTGGTAATCTTCTGATTAATCAGAACAGAATATGATATAGTCTAAACGATAAATATATTGGTTAGCAAGTAAGGGAATGGCTGTGCGTCAAATTGCTTTTTTCAAAAGGAACATAAAAAGACCTATCATCTCTCCTGACACGTCTATTTTAGTAAATACTATTTATTTCCCACAATATAACGATTCTGGAGCATTGAGTCTTAGGGTATGTTCACACGTAGTCAACAAAAACGTCTGAAAACCCATAGCTGTTTTCAAGGGAAAACAGACCCTGCTTTTCAGACGTTTTTTTACCAACTCGCATTTTTCGCTGCGTTTTTCGCTCCGTTTTCGCAGCGTTTTTTACGTCCGTTTTTGGAGCTGTTTTCATTGGAGTCTATGAGAAAACAGCTCCAAAAACGTCCAAAGAAGTGTCCTGCAAACGACGATGCGTAAATAACAGGTCGTCTGCACAGTACGTCGGCAAACCCATTCAAATGAATGGGCAGATGTTTGCCGACGTATTGGAGCCGTATTTTCAGACGTAAAACGAGGCATAATACGCCTCGTATACGTCTGAAATTTGGCCGTGTGAACATACCCTTAGGGTATGTGCACACACACTAATTACGTCCGTAATTGACGGACGTATTTCGGCCGCAAGTACCGGACCGAACACAGTGCAGGGAGCCGGGCTCCTAGCATCATAGTTATGTACGATGCTAGGAGTCCCTGCCTCTCCGTGGAACTACTGTCCCGTACTGAAAGAGAGGCAGGGACTCCTAGCATCGTACATAAGTATGATGCTAGGAGCCCGGCTCCCTGCACTGTGTTCGGTCCGGTACTTGCGGCCGAAATACGTCCGTCAATTACGGACGTAATTAGTGTGTGTGCACATACCCTTAGAGCTCTGCGCTGTGCCATTCCTATGTTATTCCTCCTAGAAATGTATGAATACATTTACAACTGGGTATTGCCAGTTGACGGTGTGTCACTACATAGACTGACAATGTACAATCAATGCTGACAGTGCCAAACTGTGTAGGGACACGCCCCCCTTTGACAAGGGAAATGGTAACATCCAGTTGTCAATTTATTCATAAATTTCCATTAGTAATAACAGAGGAATGGCCCAATACAGAGTTGTAAGAAAAGCTCCTCGTGAATTGTTATTTTTTGGGGAATGCAAGTATTTACTAAAATAGACATTTCAGGAGAGGTGACAGGTCCTCTTTAATAATCACCATCAATATTTTCATTATCACCATAAACATTAAGGCCTTATTCACACGAACGTGTTAAACGTCCGTGTGATGGCCGTCGAAAAAAATCTTTTATTACACTATAAGGCCCTGTTCACACATAGTTGTTTTTTTTTGCAGGCATGAAAATTTTGAGGCAGATTTTGACCTGGCTGCAAATTCTTGCAGCAATTTTCTCCGCGTTTTTCTCCCGCGGCCATTGAGTGCTGCGGACAAGAATAGCAGCGAAAAATGCTTTCTCTGCCTCCCATTGATTTCAATGAGAGTTCAGAGGCGGAAAAAACGCCTCCATCTCCCATTGAAATCAATAGGAGGAGGGTTTGGACGTTTTTCGCCGCTGATTCCGAAGCGGTTTCTGCTTCAAAATCAGAGTAAAAAAACTCTGGGTGAACTGGGCCTTAGATTAATGTATAGATGATTAAATCAAGACTACATGGGTTGATCAGGGGTATCAAGTGTAACCTAATATCAGTGTCAGACTAGGATTTCTTGGTCCCACTAGAGGACAAGATTCTGAGGTCCCACTCTCCATCTATACAGAACATCTTTGTTGTTATCAATGTACACCCAGGACATATGACCAATCAGATCTAATATTTTTTTGGGGTGAATCATCCCATAAGAGATAGACCCTAGTGACAAGTGATTGTCCCCAAAGTCAGTTCCAGATGTAGTTGTCTTCTTCTGCATTTTTGGCGCCTATTAGGGTATATTTACACATGGCAGATTTGTTGCAGAAATTTCAGTGACTTAAAATCTTTTCCATAAAAGTGATGGGTTCGTTTCCACAGCATGTTCATGGATTTCTGCAAGCCTATTCAGATGTTTAGGACAGTCACTGACATTTCTGCGACGTATGAAAATACTGTACCCTTGATGTGTGAAAACCTGGGCTACCCAGAGGATCTTCTGGTGGGCTAGTCAAACCATGCCTAACATGGTAGCAGAGAAATGGTGCTTTTTGGATTGGGTTACGTTATATGTTAATGAACTATTATATCCAATTATAACTATTCCAATGGGAACCATATTTTATTGTCACAATCTAAAAAGTGGGCTGCTGTGCTCTATAGAAACAAGGTCCTAGGTTGTTTTGTGGGTCATCAAACCCTACATTTTCATTTGCCAGAAAAGTTCATTAAACTACTTTGTACAATAAGATACGTTTCGGTTATATGACCTGCAGTAACAGTAACAACCTTCATAACCATATGACCTGTCGGATTCAGGTCTTAGTACATGATACAGCTGCTCTGTATAGAGAATGCAAAGCAACTGTATCTCAAAAAGTAAAAATAATTTTTATTAAAAATGAATTAATAAAGTTGCACCAAACACACTGATTGACCTTTTTATTTTTAAAAAAAATCCCTTTCAAAAGTATACATCGCCTATATATCAGTAGGATTATGAGATTCACTAGTCATCTGTTATGGAATCACCAGTTGAGCAATTCCCAGGGTAGAAGTGTATGGATTCCCCAAAGGCTGCTGGATACTGTCAGGAATGAGCGTGCAAACAAATCCGAAACCCTAAATCCGTCAAAACTCTGATCAACAGAATCTAAGGCTACTCTATGGTTTTCGCCAGAGTCCACCACAAGGCAGGGTTGGACTTTGCAGCATGGAACCCAGGTTGTTTTAACAGAGTTCAGTGTTGGATAAGAGGTGCAATGCCGGAAATACCACAGCAGATAACAAGACAGCCCAAGAATAAACAGAAAGTCCAAATCACAAAGCGAGTGGATATCAGGGATTGCAGAAGTCAAAACCAGCCGGGAGCAGAAAGTCCAAATCAGTAAGCAAAGGGTAATCCAGAGACAAGCCGAGGTCCAGTTCCAAAAAGTGAAAATACTCAAAGGTACGGATATAGTCAGTATTTTGATCAAACACATGGAAACAAGGAAAATCACAAGCAAAGAAAACAGAACCAACCCAGATTTAAATAGGCTCTGTCACCACATTATAAGTGCCCTATCTCTTACATAATGAGATCGACGCTATAATGTAGGTGACAGCAGTGTTTTTTATTTAGAAAAACTATCTATTTTTACCAAGTTATGAGCGATTTTAGCTTTATGCTAATGACTTTCTTAATGCCCAACTGGGCGTGTTTTTAGTTTTGACCAAGTGGGCGTTGTGGAGAGAAGTGTATGACCCTGACCAATCAGCGTCATACACTTCTCTCCATTCATTTACTCTGCACATAGTGATCCTGCGTTGTTCACTATTTGCAGTCACATACACACACATTAACGTTACTGAAGTGTCCTGACAGTGAATAGACATCGCTTCCAGCCAGGACGTGATGTCTATTCACAATCCCGACACTTCGGTAACATCCCGTCTTGGCTAGAGGTGATGTGGGTGTGGGTGTATGGTGTATGTGACAGCACATAGTGAACAACGCAGGATCATGAATGGAGAGAAGTGTATGACACTGATTGGTCAGCGTCATTCACTTCTCTCCACAACGCTCACTTGGTCAAAAGTAAAAACACACCCAGTTGGGCATTAAGAAAGTCATTAGCATAAAGCTAAAATCGCTCATAACTTGGTGAAAATAGATCGTTTTTCGAAATAAAAAACACTGCTGTTACCTGCATTATAGTGCCGATCTCATTATGTAAGCGATAGGGCACTTATAATGTGGTGACAGAGCCTCTTTAAATACTCCACCCTTCAATGTAATAGGAAGAAAGACAGAGAAGTGGAATAAGCTCAAGAACTAAAACCAGAACCGCCCAGAAGCTAGACTAGTAGTCATGTAATCGTAAAGGAACGGCCGTTTCCTTACATCCTCCAGATTTGAGTGACATTCCTCTTTCTTATGAAAGTGTATGTTGATTATGCTGTATGATGTGTAGAAAAAGATGACACATCTGTCTTATATTGCTAGCATTACTGAATATTAATATGTTCTTCTTTAAAGTGTAACTGTTGTTTTGGCATTTTCTCCTATAAATCTATACTACAAGCAATGATAAGAAACGTTGTAATAAACCTTATTACAGAAAAATGTCACTTTCTCCACTTATCAGACTCTTCACCCTTCCATTGACTCCTGCACTGATCACTCACTCTCAATTCACTGGTAAAATCCATCTTTAGTGAGGCAGAGCTAAATACAGATTATCAACTGCCCATATAAGTCTATAGGGATGGTAGGGGGAGGAGAGGAGAGAGACAAATAGATATGTTTCTAGTAAGTGTTTTTACCATATCACTCCAGTGCTAGATTCACAGCAACATTGCTCAGTACTGCTGTATAATGTACCCCATAGCTGCTGCTGTGTGTGCGTGCCTGTCTGCGTGTGCGTGTGTGCTTGCGCGTGCGTGCCTTCGCGCGTGCGTGTGTGTAAGAGATAGTGGAGCAGGATCTCCTCTTTTCTATGTCTGCTGTGTATGAAGGACATCAAAGCAGCTAGTCTCTGGCCCATCTGGAGTTAAATTCAGGTGCAAATGCCAATTAGATATAAAGCCTGCTGAGGGGGGAAACTGCTAAAAAAAAAATGCCAAATGCAAGTCATATAACGGTCTTGAATACTGCTATTCCTCATGTACACATACATGACAGCTTATTCTAAACATTTTACCTTTGTAGCTCACAGACATCGTATATAAAAACCACTGCAAGCAGTACATACCTCCAATACTGGTAGACATGAATGGAGTTTGTAGGGTAACGGTAGGAAATATTATTCCCTTTGGACCGATAATTAAAATTGCTCCTGTTTGTAAATGGAGAATTTATGGTAATAGGTTATAACATACAAGAATAATACAATTTCTTAATATAAAAATAAAAGTGGCTTTTTTAGTGGTTCTGTATTTTAAAGCAGCTCCACTCATTGAAGTGGATCCATACTGTATTGTATCTTTGTGCCTCTAATTCTTTCATTGCAGTAACAAGCAGCTGAAAATATTCTTTACTTTGTTGATGAAAAAATATTGATTTTGTGGCAGATTTACAGTAGATAGTAGGGTAGTGTGCCCAGAGTCCAGCACAGCAACCCTTGGCATGTGTGAGACTTGAATGTTTTAATATAATAGCTTCTTCAAGGTCTCCATGTCTTGGTTTATTGCCTTATAAATTGACCTTGACGTTCCAGTGATTTTACAGGTGGTAGTGTGCCAGGATCGTCGCACTTTCACAGTAGATTTCATTGTCAGGTCAACTGGAATTCTGCCACATCACAGATAATTCTTAGTAATTACTAGTATGTATAAAGCTTAAATGTCATACAAATACTAGGTCATGGATAAAATTGATAAACTTATCGCATATTGTGTTTAAGCTATTAAAGGGTTATTCCCAACAGACATGTATGGCATATCCACAGAATATGCCACAGACAGGCTGGCAATTGTGAAATAACAATCTCGGCATGCCCAATCCACACAAAATAAAACAAAATACTCACCTCACTGCTCCGCTTCTCCCCTCAAGCTCTCACAGCAGGCCGCTGGTCATACAAGGTACTGACGACGAGTAGCGTCAGAGCCTTTTTTGTGATGCAGCACTCAACATCCTAAGTGCTCTATCACATACAACATCTTGACTAAGTTGAGTGCCTAAGCAGAAAAGCATAGATTTCCACTATAATTTATGCCAGTTTCTGGGGTAAATTATAGTAAATCTGTCGGCTCACAGGTGGTCAAAAGTGGTGATAACGGCATAAAATGCCCAAAAGTTGCAATTTACGCAAATTGCGACTTTAGGGCCCTTTGCTACACTTGTAGGCTAGAAAAGTTAGAAAGGTTAATAATTTCCCCCAATTGTTTACAACAAATTTTGTAGGCCTTTCTTTCTCTTGCATACACACACAAATCTACATCAAATCAATGTTTGGTGTGCCCACCCTTTGCCTTTAAAACAGCATTAATTCTTCTAGGTACACTCGCACACAGTTTTTGAATGAACTTGGCAGGGAGGTTGTTCTAAATATTTGTAGATCTTCTGTGGATGTGGCTTACTCAAATCCTTCTGTCTCTTCATGTAATCCCAGAAAGACTTGATGATGTTGAGATCAGGGCTCTGTGGGGGCCGTATCATCACATCCAGGGCTCCTTGTTCTTCTTTACTCTGAAGATAGTTCTTAATGGCATTGGCTGTACGTTTGGGGTCGTTGTCCTGTTGCAGAATAAATTTGGAGCAAATCAGACACCTCCCTGATGGTATTACATGATGGATAAGTATCTACTTGTATTTCTCAGCATTGAGGACACCATTAATCCTGACCAAATCCTCAACTCCATTTGCTGAAATGCAGCCCCAAACTTGCAAGAAACCTCCCCCATGCTTCACTGTTGCCTGCAGACACTCATTATTGTACCGCTCTTCAGCCCTTCGGCGAACAAACTGCCGTCTGTTACAGCAAAATACTTCCGATTGTTACTCTTCAGTCCTGAGCACCTGCTACCATTTTTCTGCACCCCAGTTCTTATCTTTACTTGCATAGTTGAGTCGCTTGGCCTTGTTTCCATGTCTATGGTATGGCTTTTTTGGCGCAATTCTTCTATGATGACCACTTCTGGCCAGACTTCTCCGAACAGTAGATGGGTGTACCTGGGTGCCACTGGTTTCTGCTGGGCATCTTCTGATTTTGAAGAAAAGAAAGCATGATGTGCCTTTGAACTGCTGCACTAAGTTTCCTTGGCTGAGCACTGCATCTACAGTACTAAACATTGCCCGTATCTTTGTGTTTCTTCGAAACGGCTTGAACAGCACATCTTGAAACCAAATCTGCTTTGAAATCTGGGCCTGGGAGAGGCCTTACTGATGCAGCATAATTATTTTGTGTCTTGTTGCTGTGCTCATCTTCCCATGGTGGAGCTGTGACATAAAACTGTCTTCTACAACCTCACCTTTGTAGCAGAGTTTAGCTCTTCCTCATCCAGTTTAAAGCCTCCTACACAGCTGTTTCTGTTACAGTTAATGACTGTGTTTCAACCTATATATGAAAATGATGACCATTATCACCTTTTTGGTATAATCGGTTAATCAAACACCTGTCAAAATCCATGACTTTTTGCAAGTGTACCTACAAGAATTGATGCTGTTTTGAAGGCAAAGTGTTGATACATCAAATATTGATTTGATTTATATTTCTCTTCTTCTCATTTATTTTGTATTTTGTTAATTGATAAAAAAAAAATATTAACTCTTCTATTTTTGAAAGCATTCTTACTTTGCAGCATTTATCCACAACTGCCTAAAACTTTTGCACAGTGTGGTATATACATATATCGCTGCGACAATAATGTAGCCTGCCGCTCATTCACTTTTAGCGTAGACACACACTGCGGATTTTCCCCAATGGATTTCATTGCTGAAAATCCACAGCGTTGTGCAGTAGCAGTAGTATGGATGAAATATGAACAAATCTCATCCACACACAGCAGAAAAAATAAGCTGAAAAAACGTTCATAAATTGACCTGCGGTGTGCTTTTTAAGGATACGCAGGATACGAATTACTTCTCTTCTGTTGAATTCAATGGGGAGATAAAACCCGCAACAAAGAGCCATTTGATGTGACTTTTTCAGCGGAAACGCTAATACTTACCCCCGGCCATTGTCATAGCGACGCAATCCTCTGTTCTGAACGCAGCCCGGCCTACTGGGATGAGGTCACATGGACTACAGCATCATCCCAGGAAGTCGGCCTGTAATCATAACAGAGGGAGGGGTCACCATGGATACGCCCGGGTGGTAAGTATAAATCCTTTTTTTCCCTGCAGTATTTCCGCATTGGAAATTCCTCCTGAAAACTGCACCACAATTTGGTGCGGTTTTACAGGCAAAATTCCCTACGGTTTCCAGGATGGATATGCTGTGTACTTTTACGCAGTGTATCTGCCCTGTGTTCCTACCCTTGATGAGAATGGCCGCACTTCGCAAATTTGAGTGGAGTCACTATAACTATAGAAAAGAAGATTTCTACATCATCATAGTAGAGGATTCTTTATGGTAAGAGCAGTGAGACAATGGACCTCTCAGCCGAGGAATGTTGTAATGGTTAATTCATTCAAATAATTTAAAAGGAATCAAAATATTTTTCTAAATGGGTGAGATGGATGTTGATCAATATAACATTTGGAATAGAGAACGAATCTTTTTCCCTAAGATGAGTACAATTGGCAACTACCTCATAAAAGTTATTTTGTCTTCTTCTGGATCAACACTGTAAGATAATAAGTCAAACTGGATGAACTTATATCTTTTCTCGACCTTACCATGTAACTATAAAACATTTAATAATTCTAATAACAAGAATCAAAATATTTAAATAAGTATGTAATATAAAATAAAATATAAAATAATAAGATTTATAAGATCTTATTACAAGATAAATATTTCGATCATAATGAAGTGATATCAGTGCCCAATTCTAATATAGTTAGTGTCATTATTTAACTTGGAAAAAATGTTTTATCCCCTATTTGATTTTGGAGCTGCATATAATGTCATATTAGGTTTGCGGAACAAGATTTCAAAAATAATTGCAGTAAAATACAAAAAAAAGTGACCTTGATCTATCATAAAATATTTTTTTTAACAAAAAAATGCAAAAATATTTGTGCATTACGTTTTTTTTTTGTCTTTTGTACTGTTACAAAAACTACTTGAAGGCACTTGTGACCCAGCAAGTCCTTCCCCTGTAGTATATAATGGGAAAATACAGGTGCACGGCTCACTTGAGATGTTTTCATATCTTAACCCTCTCCAGTGTTGTTACTGCATTCTCAATAGACTTTACATTGAATGAAATATCACTTTTGCAATCTCAGAATAGGCGACCAGCAGGGGTCCAGGTAATTCACTGACTACACATGTCATTTTAAAAGTCTTAAAATAAAAGGCCAATAGAAGAGTATTATAATTAGATGTGAAATTATAGGCTACTCTTTGTTTGTTGCACACATCGCTCAGTGAAATTAACAATAGATGTAATTCGGGAAATTACAATTTTATCTGAAGTATATTACAGATTTTGAATTGTTACCATCATTTGCAATTACTAGCTGAATGTACCGTCTCTGCGAGAGAATGTATTCTGCGAGACGAGCTATCTAATAGACCTTTTAAAACATATGATTGAGACAGTATTTTTATGAGGCTGATAATAATGTGCTTTTAACTATATGTACGTCTCTGTTTTGATCATTTAATTGAAGTGTAATGTATGCGTTCATTCAAATGGGAAATTGTTGGGCTCTGTGAAAAGTAGGTTACAACTTTCTTGAAGTGCAAAAGTCAAAGCAATTTGTCTAATTTCTCATTTTGTAAACATTGCAACATTTTATGTGTTTTGTGATGGGACTGATGTCCTGGTATACTTAAAAGGATGGGTCAGATAGAAAATTGCTAAGAATGAAAAATAAAAAAAAATGTTGTAAATCACATTCAGCAATATATACAAAGTGGATGAGACACAATAACAGGGGAAAAAAACGGGGAGAATAGTAAGATAAGTAGGGTATCGAAATTAGCAGGATGGTTTTGAAACCTTGGACCCCACCGTAATGCTCCCAGGCTTTTAAATTGAAAGAAATGCAAAATCCAGAATGTTTTTGCTGGTTATCACCCACCGAGATAATTATTATATTTTAATATTCACTTATCTTACAAAGATGTCTTCAAACACAAGAAATTTCATTTACAACACATTAATAATAAAGGGTCCCTTTATTGGAGAATACAGAATACCCTATTCCCAGGAGCAGATGTGTTGTAAGTATATGAAGGGTGCCCATGGTTTGCAAGTTATTTCATGGGGCCCCATTCCTACCACTTCCTTCCCTATGTAAGGTGAGGGCCCGAGATGGTGTACGTCCCTTGTAGGTTTGTTGCGGAATAAATGCAATGGAGAACAAGAGCTCTTGGCAACAGAATCTTTACCAACTGGTGTTTATTGCAAACCAGGCCACAGAGAATGAACGCTCCTCACAAATTGAGAGACACAGTTCTTACAAGTGGCGGTGCAGGCTAGCGGTTATGGCTGACTTACACTTTCGTTGGACAGAATCAAGGGCACTCCTCTCTGATGCTGTGGATATTCAGGCATACTAGGCCACAACTGGCTGCACTGCTCGACTGTCTCATATGGGGAGGCTTCTGCCCATCACACACCCTTCCCAGCAACTCTCTCTCAGTGGTCCCACTCCTCAGCTAGGCCACAAACTGAACAATGAAGGATCAGGGGGATGAGTGCAAAGGCATATGTCCTCCCCCCCCCCCCGCCCACACCAAAATATATATTGACAACAGCATAGTGATAAAACCACTTTTAAAACACGATAGGATTAGATACACCACCTCATCGGGACACTGTCTTTGCTAATAACTTTAAAATGAAAGCTGCACCCATAGATACATCAGTCCTGCCCATAAAATTGCAGTTATGCAGTTACAAAATAATACCAAATAACATCTCCAGACCATTATCACATATATTTACGTCATAGACCAATATAACCCATAATATCACCATACAGTGTCCATACAGTGGTTATATACCAGTTCTACACAGGCGCTCTACAGAGTGCTATCACGCTGTGAATCCAGTGCAATGAACAAACTACGACATCCAGTGACTCACAGGTGGTGTCTTCTCTGATTGAACTCATTCACTTTCCCGTTTCTTCTTCATCCGACCCAGACCGCCATGACGACTTCTCCCAGCCACCTCTCTTTGCTGCAGTTTTCTGCTCCTTTTAGTAAACCACACAAAAATAGTGGCTCCTTAGTGCCCCCCATAGTAGTAGTGCTGCCCTGTTTGCCTCCCAGATGGTAATGGTGCCCCACACTGAACAATCTTGCCCCCTTAGTGCCCTCACTCAATAATGCTGCCCCCATAGTTCCCCCCACTCAGTAATGCTGTCTCCTTAGTGCCCCCACTCAGTAATCCTGTCCCTTAGTGCCCCCAATCAGTACTGCTGCTCATATAGCGCCCTCCACTCAGTAATGTTGCATACATAGAGTCCCCCCACTCAGTAATGCTGCCCCATTAGTTCCCCCCTCTAAGTAAGGCTTTCCCCATAGTGCCCCCTCTCAGTAATTGTGTTCTCTACTCAATTTAGTATTGTTGCCCCATTTGTGCCCTGCTCAGCAATGCTGCCCGATAGTGTCCCCCACTCTATAATGGTGCCCATCTTAGTGTTTCTCACACAGGAATAGTGGTCCAATAAAAAATAAAATAAAACTAACGCTCACCTGACCCTGTTCCCATGACGAACAGAGCTTCTCAGTCTCCTTAGGCCTGCAGTCTATAAAACGCCAGGACGGGATCTCTGTGCGGGCCAAGTGAATGATTTTACTGTATCGCGCTGGCCTGCCTAGGAGTCCCCTCCAGACATCTTAAAGGTTGCCGGCTCAAAGCAGAATGTAGCCTATGAAAGTAAATGGCAGGGCAGGATGCAGAAAGCTACCTGCCCTGCAAATGCATTTAATGGCATATGCGGCCTGAGGACGCAAATGCAATTTCGGGGTGCACTGAGCCCTTCTGCTGCCTGAGGCGAACAGTGAAATGGTGCCCCAGCACACACCCTAAAAGGTCATAGAGGACAGATACCAAAGGAAAAAAATCATATAATTTTTATGTTATGGAAATCTGTTTAATATAAGTATATAGGATTTGTAAAACCCTGATCACATGCTGCATAAAATCTGCAGTGTATACATGCAGATAAAATAACATACCTATCTACCTGCACTCACTATATTACATTAATTCATTATAAACCTATTTGTGCACATTCAACATCATAGGCATGCATATTCACTTTGTGCACTGGAAGAAGCACAGTAATAAATATGGTACCAGAACCAAGCTCAATACATATATACAGCACCAAAACAAAGCTTAGTACATATATACAGTACCAGAACAGAGCTCAGTACATAAATCCAGTAACAGAACCAATCTCAGTACATATCTACAGCATTAAACGCAAGCTCAGTAGATATATACAGCACCAGAAGCAAGTGCAGTACATATAGAAAATACCAGAACTAAGCTCAGTACATATATACAGCACCAGAATTAAGCTCAGTACATATACACAGCACCAGAAGGAAGCTATCATATACATAAATATAGCACCAGAACTAAGCTCATTATATAAATACAGCACCAGAACAAAGCTCAGTACATATATACAGCACCAGAACAAAGCTTAGTGCATAAATACAGCACCAGAACAAAAATCAGTATATAAATACACCATCAGAACCAAGCTCAGTACATAAATACAGCACCAGAACAAAAATCAGTATATAAATACACCACCAGAACAAAGCTCAGTACATACATACAGCACCAGAACAAAGCTCAGTACACATATACAGCACCAGAACAAAGCTCAGTACATAAATACAACTCCAGAACAAAGCGTAGTACATTTATAAAACATCAGAATCAAGCTCAGTATATAAATACAGCACCAGAACCAAGCTTAGTACATATATGCAATACCAGAACCAAGCTCAGTACATATGTACAACACCAGAACCTAGCTCATTACATATATACAGCACCAAAACCAAGTTTAGCACATAAATACAGTGCCAGAACAAAGCTCAGTTCATATAAACAGCACCAGATAAAGCTCAATACATATATACAGCACCAAAACAAAGCTCAGTACATAAATACATCACCAGAGCAAAGCTCAGTACATAAATACAGCAACAGAACCAAGCTCAGTACATAATACAGCCCTAGAACCAAGCTCAGTACATAAATACAGCATCAGAACCAAGATCAGTACATATATACAGCACCAGAACCAAGCGCAGTACATAAATACAGCATCAGAACCAAGCTCATTCCATATATACAACACAAGAACTAATCTAAGTACAAAAATATAGCACTGGAACATAGCTCAGAACATATATATATATATATATATATATATATATATATATATATATATAGCACCAGCACAAATGCAGCTCAGTACAGATATAATTTGCAAATTCAGTTTAACTCCTGCCATATTGGTTTGCACGAAGTAAAACTACCATCTCCTAGCATGGCCTGAACAATGGTAAGGATATGCTGGGAATTGCTGTGAGTTGCACAAAAAAATTATACCACTCATCATCTCGCTCCTTATCACACAGTGACTATAGTACTTATACAACGCAGTCAGCGGGTGTATTAACATTTACATTCAGTGACTCACAGGAGACGTCTTCAAAGAGTATTTTAGTTATTTTTCTCTTCCAGTTGAGACTTCTATGATGACATCTCCCGGCCACGACCCATTACTGCAGTTTGCCGCTCAAATGTCTTCAGCTTCTCACTTTTCAAACATTTCCTCACGTATAAACTATGTTAAAATTCTCATGGTGCCATACACTATGCCCCTAAATATAATAGCACTATACACTGCGCCTCTAATTATAATAGTACCATACAATGGTTTCATACAGTGTAAAGTAAAGCACCACACACACACAGTGGCCCCTGTAGATAGTGCCACTAATAGAGCCCACTGTAGATAGTGCCCCAATGATAGTCTGTGGATAGTGCACCACATTCAGCCCCCTGTAGTGCCCCACATACAGCTCCTGGAGATAGTACCCCACATACAGCCCCATCATAGTGTCCCAAATGCAGCCCCCTGTAGATAGTGCCCCCATACATAGTGCCCCCATAGAGCCTCCTTTAGATAGTGGCCCCCATAGAGCCTCCTATAGATAGTGCCCCCCCATAGAGCCTCCTGTAGATACTGCTCCCCATAGACCCCCCTGTAGATTGTGCCCCCCATATAGCCCCCTTTAGATAGTGTCCCACATACAGCCCCCTGTAGATAGTGCCCCATACATAGTATAAAGCCTCCTGTAGATACTGCCCCATAGAGTCCCCTGTATATAGTGCCCCATAGGGTGCCCCCTGTAAATAGGGCCCCCATAGAGCCCGCTATAGATAATGACGCACACTGTGCACTGAAAAAAACCAAAAACTTTACATACTCACCTGATCTCGTTCCCATGCCGTCCCTTTGCAAAGCAGGCCTAGTCTCTTCCTACCAGGTCTGCTGCAGTTGAACGACGAAAGCGTCACAAAGACGTCATCGCACTGCCCGCATCATTGAAAGGCGCTGAATGGCAACGTTCCTTGCCCTGCCAGCTTTAGTGATCTATTCAATTGTATCTGCGTCCAACAGTCACAGATAAAATTGTAGTGCAGGAGTGGTTGGTTTCAGAGAGGCAGCAGGATGCTGCCTGAGGCTCACCTTGCCTCATGGCAGGTGTGGTCATGCTTGCCTCCTGGGTGCCCGGGGCGGGCGATGCCCCTGGTTGGTGGGAACAGCAGCAGTATTATATAATAAGCAAGACCCCCTATCTTCAGGACATGACATAGCCACACTGCAACGTCATGGCGCTTTTATGGTGCAGCATAATATTAACGAAAACGGCATAGGGGCTGTGTATCCCAGTGCCAAGTTATTTAGTACACCAGGGAGCCAACGATCATCTGCAGCACCTGCCATGAATAAAAGTAACGTTACATTGCAATAAACAGCAGCACAAAACAACATGACAGGCCAGACAGGCCACTCCTTCTGTATAACGCCACCTAGGGGATGAATCCAACATAAACAACACATATTAAAGGCACAGTGTACAATATTAGGTGCCATTACACCACACATACCGTACACTATAGGGTCCTTCATCCTCATCATCTTATATCTAGTATTGATATTGGTTATACACTAAGAACATCACTGTACACATAATAGAAGTTAACCGGGCAAGTACCAACCACTGTATAGATACGGCGCGGGTTTAAGTTTGCTGCCCGAGCATTGGGGCAGCTGAATGTTGCGTGCCCAGAAGTCAGAGACTGCCAGGGACCCTGGAGAGAACACAGAAGCAGTTTTCACCAGTTTTGTCTCCTCTGTAATCACGTGCACAGCGCTCAATGAGCGCTATGTACAGAATAGAGGCAGTGGCAGCGGCACTGGCTTTATTGGTCCAGGTGATCATGTTACTATGTAACTGTACACATGATCGCTGCATTGCCGGCAGTAAGAGGCTGCTGCTTGGTCTAACTAGACACAGCACAGCCCTATCTGTGACAATAGTCACTACAACAGGGCTGGTTTCCCCTGCAACTGTGCAGCGCCAGTTACAATGAAAAAGTATAGTGTAAAAAACTATATAAAAAAAATTAATAAAGCCCCCCAAAGGTCTTTACTGACCTATGAGGGACTGGCCATAATAGTAATAAAAATAAATAAATAAAATAAAACTGACAAATTAACTAAAGTCTGTTTTAGCGTAACACTATATTATTACATGAAACAACTAGCTAAAATGTAAAAAAGCATATTTTTTTAAGTATTTTTTTTCTTAAAACTATAAGCCTAAAAATGCTGAAAAGGCAAAAATTATGTATATAAAAATGATAACAAAAGAAACCTGCATTGATTACGAAAAAAAACATTGCAGAAATCATGACACTAGCCCAACAAAGAGAAACATTGTAGCCGTTTAACTAACGTGTGCTAAAAATGGCTCAATGGTGCCTGATCCTGAAACAGTCTCCTTCTGGAAATCAGTGACAGTCCGAGATCACAGCCTTCACCAATGTCATCTCACATGTATCTATGATGTACAGTTCCTATGACATATACGAAAAACATTTTGACAGGAATTTAACTTTAAAGGGAATCTGTCAATTCCTTTGAGCCATAAAAACGTCTGACAGCGCTATATACTGGACGGGGAGTGCAGCGTAACTATTCCAGTGTTGTTGGTCATGCAAGTTGCATGACAGAGAAATCAACATTTTGACGTCCCCGGCACCATGACCGCATTTGGCGCCAATAGGGAAGAGAGTTGGTGACACATGTGAGGTTCTAGACCTGACTGCTGTTAGTCTGTGTTGGAGTAAGACCAGTACCTGGTTTATAATGTGTCCCTCTGCATTGAGGAGGGGGACACTGGAGGCTGCAGGGGTGGTGAACCGGAGATCGGAATATGTGATATGGGCATATGCAGAGCTGAAAAGGTCAAAGGCAGTGAGGTAGCGAGTCCTTAGGAGTAAAGCAGTATGACTCCTTTCCCACGCTGGGCCTGGAGTGTGTGTCATGGAGCGGAAAGGTGACAAAGTGTCCATTAGGGTTTGGAGGCTGATAGTGTAGGCTGTGGATGAGGGTGGTTTACATGTGTTCCGTACAGGCCACCGCTGAAGTGGTGACGGCTCTAGTGTATGGTCGGCCTGAGTGGTTAGCTTTCAGGAGGCTACTGGGGCTGTGAAAATAGTCAGGACAGTGTGGAAACCAGTGTGTGGGTGAGCGGAACGGTGCTCTAACCCAGCGAAGGCTGTAGTAGGGGATTTAGGGGGATCCTTGTCCTAGTGGGTCGGTGAGATAGCTGCAGTAAGGAGTGGTTGTCCTGTAGGCCTCAAACATGACCTAGGTAATGTAGCTCTGGACTATATTGGACAGAGCAAAAAAGTCAGTGGGAGTGGTAGCGAAGTAGGAGTCAGGTCCCTAGAGAGCAGGCTGCCTTGATCCAGTGGTGACTGTGTGCAGGCCATCCACACCACGTTTTAGGTCGACCTCCAAAAAACGTGGTCTGGATTCCTTGTGGTAGAAGTGCCTGTAAGGTGTGATTAGGAGAGGAAGGTTGGAGGACTGCGACCTTGTTGGACTTAAAGCGTATCTAAGTTTTCAGATGACAATTCCAAATAAGCTGGCATATGTGTGTGCATGAGGGAAAAATACTATTTATGGCTATTATATGACTTGTATTCTGCATTATTTAGCAGTTTTCCCCTCTGCAGACACAATTTCTAGTTCTCACTTTTCTATGACCTAGTGGGCAGAGACTAACTGCTATCATGTCTTCTACATATGGCACACAGAGAATAGGAGAATCCTGCTCCCCTATCTCTATTTATCAGACATATTTATATAGACGCTGCAGCAGCACAGAGGAGATTATACAGCAGTAATGAGCAGTGTAGCTGTGAATCCAGCACTGGGGTGAGATATAACACTTACCAAGAGCTGCAGCATGTCTGTGTGTGTCTCATTCACTCTGCTCCTGCTTCCGCCTCCCCTCCCCATAGACTTCTACGGGTAGCGGGTCTGTGTCTTTCTCTCCCTGCTCCCGCCTCCAACTCCACAGCAAGCTATGCTGTGTCCGTAATCCCTGCCACCTCTCTACTGAGTATCTGCCTTAATGTGGCGGCCAGCGGCTGCCTCACCAGGCGGGGGTTGGGGGACCCCTGTTCTCGAGAGCTGCATCAACCAGACATTTATGCCATATTCTGTGAATATATCATTATTGTTTAAGATGGGAATACCTGTTTAATTTTTTTTTAACATATGTTGATTCACTTTTTATTTTTGATTGACTGTTTCAAATATTTGTATTCTGTAAATGATAAATGTTTATTGTTTATTGAATAATGTATTTTGCTTTGCTAAACTATTCCATTATACTGTTCTGCACTGTTCTATCAGTCCAATAGGTGGCAGTAGAGTCTCACAAATTAAAAACATGATTTTCATCTTTCTATCATGGAAGACAAATAAGTATTTCACCTCTGTCATAATTTAAAAGTAAATGATGTATCTTTAGGGATTTTGCATAAATTTAACACATTTACACTTACAGCCATTAGTCATTTTTCATGGATTTATAGTTCTTAGATTCCAACCTTCATTTCATAGTTTAACAGATTTTATTTTGTATTTATTTCATCTTTTGCATCCAGCAGTCCACGTCAAATCCGCATTCATATCCGCAACCAAATTCGCCTTTAAAACATGCAGGTTTTGCAGCAGATTCAATGCAGCCAAATTTGTGGCATAACAATACACCAGGTGTGAATCTGGCCTTACATTTCCAGGAGGAATGAGTGAGGGTCGACACAAAGCAAACTTCTAACAAAAGATGTTGCAGAATTGTTATTTTATGAGGAATCCAATTATTTACTAAAATAGACATGCCATATACTTTGTGTTTGGCTTCCTTATTATTTCAAGAACTGTGTTTGCTGTCTGTGAATGGAAACTATTCACAATTAAAGAGGCTGAAAAGACACATCTCAGACCTAATACTTCTTACAGCTGAGATTTTGCATTTAGTAATGAAGCGTGTAGGAGCCTTTGAGGGTCGGGGCCCTAGAGAGAAGGCTACCTTGTTTCCATGATAAGTGTGTAGAAGACCTGGATATGGTCTGTAGTCCGCAGTGAGATTGCCTATTGGACTAGAATAATATCGGAAGACTGACTGAGTTTTAGGGCTTATTCAGACAAACGGGATATACGTGATTTTCACGCGCTTCGCACGGACCTATATTAGTCTATGGGGCCGTGCAGACAGTTGCGTGATTTTTACGCAGCGTGAGTCCGCTGCGAAAAACTCACGACATGTCCGTTCTTTGTGCGTATATATTGAAGTCAATGGGTGCGTGAAAATCACGCGCACCACACGGAAGCACTTCCATGGGACGCGCGTGATTCGTGCAACAGCAGTAAAACTATGAATGAAAACAGAAAAGCACCACGTGCTTTTCTGTTTACAAACATCCAAACAGAGTATCATAATGATGGCAGCTGCGCGAAAATCACGCAGCCGCGCATCATACGGGGCTGACAAACGGAGCTGTTAAGTGCCTTTTGCACACGCAAAACGCCACGTTTTTTGCGTGCGCAAAATGCACACACTCGTGTGACTCCGGCCTAACTTGTGTATATACCAGTATGCTATATGGTGTCCAATTATAGTATGAAAGCCAAATATAGCATACACCTGTTAACACTACAGTATATGGTGGTGTATAATACTGGAATAAAAACAGGTTTAATATCACCGCAGTACGTGGTTGAGAGTATAAAATATGAAGAAAATATTTCCCGTTGTTGGACACACATGATGGCATTGTACAGCAGCCTGGCACATACATGTGGGGGCTTTTTTGATGTTTTTGACTTGTGTTTGTTCATGTTTCTGTGAATTGATTCCAATAAAATTGAACGCTTTTCGTATTCTGGATATTCTCTGGGTGCACATTGACTTCTATACATACCGCTTTTTTTTTTCTTACCATTTACTGTTTTGGGTGTGTGGCTTTTGTTGCAATGTATTTATTCAGAAGTGCCAGTCTTTCTTCTTCTTTGTGTAAATAGAGACTTTGCCACTTCGTGTGAAGCGTAACCGCCAATATTGTATGCCTCTTTGGAGTATTGTAATCATTAGGATTATAGCACCTCTTCAAGAGATGTAACCGTTACCCTTTGTGTGACATTGTAATATCAGTTGTGTTCAGTAAAATCAATCTGTCCAAATTTCAGTGGTGTAATGAATGATCACAATTGCAGGGTGCGCTCCTGTGACCGGAGGGGACAGGAGCCCACAGGGGGCCCACCCCAGATCCACTCAGACTGCCACAACAGGGGGATCTGTGCTGCTCAACATACAAGGTCCGGACGACATTATATGCGATGAACCACACAATATCCTAACGCGTCAGGACTTTGCATGCGCCGTGGCACAGACTGCCTGATGTGGCAGCCTCAGGAGATCCGGGGAGGGTCCCTTGTGGCCCCACTTCTTCGCAGTTAAGCTCCCTGTGACTGTGATTGTTATGCTACTGAAAGTTAAATAGATTAATTTTACTGAACAGAATTGATATTACAATGGCCCCTGCAGAAAAGAGAAGACGGACGAGCGGTAAGTAAAGGATTTAAAAAAAAAAAAAAAAAAAAGTGCGTGTGTATATACAGTGAAGGAAATAAGTATTTGATCCCTTGCTGATTTTGTAAGTTTGCCCACTGTCAAAGACATGAGCAGTCTAGAATTTTTAGGCTAAGTTAATTTTACCAGTGAGAGATAGATTATCTAAAAAAAAAAAACAGAAAATCACATTGTAAAAATTCTATATATTTATTTGCATTGTGCACAGAGAAATAAGTATTTGATCCTTTTGGCAAACAAGACTTAATACTTGGTGGCAAAACCCTTGTTGGCAAGCACAGCAGTCAGACGTTTTTTGTAGTTGATGATGAGGTTTGCACACATGTTAGATGGAATTTTGGCACACCCCTCTTTGCAGATCATCTGTAAATCATTTGATGGACATGATGGACATGTGTCTTTTTTCAGCCGTACTAACTATGTAACTATGTAACTATGTAATTAAGATTTCGAGGCTGTCGCTTGGCAACTCGGATCTTCAGCTCCCTCCATAAGTTTCCGATGGGATTAAGGTCTGGAGACTGGCTAGGCCACTCCATGACCTTAATGTGTTTCTTTTTGAGCCACTCCTTTATTGCCTTGGCTGTATGTTTCGGGTCATTGTCGTGCTGGAAGACCCAGCCACGAGCCATTTTTAATGTCCTTGTGGAGGGAAGGAGGTTGTCACTCAGGATTTGACAGTACATGTCTCCATCCATTCTCCCATTGATGCGGTGAAGTAGTCCTGTGCCCTTAGCAGAGAAACACCCCCAAAACATAATGTTTCCACCTCCATGCTTGACAGTGGGGACGGTGTTCTTTGGGTCATAGGCAGCATTTCTCTTCCTCCAAACACGGCGAGTTGAGTTAATGCCAAAGAGCTCAATTTTAGTCTCATCTGACCACAGCACCTTCTCCCAATCACTCTCAGAATCATCCAGATGTTCATTTGCAAACTTCAGACGGGCCTGTACATGTGCCTTCTTGAGCAGGGGGACCTTGCGGGCACTGCAGGATTTTAATCCATTACGGCGTAATGTGTTACCAATGGTTTTCTTGGTGACTGTGGTCCCAGCTGCCTTGAGATCATTAACAAGTTCCCCCCGTGTAGTTTTCGGCTGAGCTCTCACCTTCCTCAGGATCAAGGATACCCCACGAGGTGAGATTTTGCATGGAGCCCCAGATCGATGTCGATTGACAGTCATTTTGTATGTCTTCCATTTTCTTACTATTGCACCAACAGTTGTCTCCTTCTCACCCAGCGTCTTACTTATGGTTTTGTAGCCCATTCCAGCCTTGTGCAGGTCTATGATCTTGTCCCTGACATCCTTAGAAAGCTCTTTGGTCTTGCCCATGTTGTAGAGGTTAGAGTCAGACTGATTCATTGAGTCTGTGGACAGGAGTCTTTTATACAGGTGACCATGTAAGAGCTGTCTTTAATGCAGGCACCAAGTTGATTTGGAGCGTGTAACTGGTCTGGAGGAGGCTGAACTCTTAGGGTATGTGCACACACACTAATTACGTCCGTAATTTACGGACGTATTTCTCCCGCAAGTTCCGGACCGAACTCAGTGCAGGGAGCCGGGCTCCTAGCATCATAGTTATATACGATGCTAGGAGTCCCTGCCTCGCTGCCGGACAACTGTCCCGTACTGTAATCATGTTTTCAGTACGTGACAGTTGTCCTGCAGCGAGGCAGGGACTCCTAGCATCGTACATAAGTATGATGCTAGGAGCCCGGCTCCCTGCACTGAGTTCAGTCTGGTACTTGCGGCCGAAATACGTCCGTTAATTACGGACGTAATTAGTGTGTGTGCACATACCCTTAATGGTTGGCAGGGGATCAAATACTTATTTCTCTGTGCACAATGCAAATAAATATATATCATTTTGACAATGTGATTTTCTTTTTTTTTTTTATATATATATAATCTATCTCTCACTGGTAAAATTAACCTAGCCTAAAAATTCTAGACTGTTCATGACTTTGACAGTGGGCAAACTTACAAAATCAGCAAGGGATCAAATACTTATTTCCTTCACTGTATATATATGTTTGTCTGATCTAGGAGTGGTCTGATTGAAGCGGGGGCGGTATATGGTTGGTGTGTGTGTGTGTGTGTGTGTGTGTGTGTGTGTGTGTGTGTGTGTGTGTGTGTGTGTGTGTGTGTGTGTGTGTGTGTGTGTGTGTCGAGTCAGCATTGTACAATGGAATTATTTAGCACAACATGGTGATATCATTTAAGCAGTGTGACAGTACTATGTGGGTATTGTATGGTGGTATTAATTATTTACTGTGTGGTGAAATTATTTCGATTCTGTACATTACCAAAGGCAACCCTTGGCATTAATTCACTTTTAACAAAAAAAGATGTACTCTCCCTAACCTCTCATTATGTGAGATAGGAAATAACTTATGTGATCTCTACAATGATATACAACAATTAACCATTTTTTTTTTCATTTGGGAGAAAAACAGGTGCATGTAACTATTCTCCAGTAATTTATTTGCAGTTTGTTCTTTTAGCCATTAGGTGTCACTGTTGTCCATGGTATCAATGAAGATTTCTTTTTGATTTGATTGAGCGCAAAAAGGACACAAGTTGATCAGATACTACAGTTTGTTTTTTTTTTTTATATATATATATATATATATATATGTTTTGTTATTAGTTGTGGTTAACGGCTCTCCCCTCTTCTGTATGTTTCTCTCCAGCAGTTGGCGTAGATACTACGGATACTATTGTGCAATAATGTATCCAGGAAATGTCATAGTTGTGAAACATGGTACTATGGTCAAAACCGTATCACTGGCGGTTAACACAAGGGCAATATCGCTGTGTCATGACCGAAGACTGCTCGCAGCTGAGAGTCTGCTACAACTGTATCTAGTGTAGCCAATCCTACCTGAGTGTAATAGCTGGGACTTCAGACTGATACATTTTACCTCCTCTGATACATTGTAGCAACTAGATTTGTATTGCTGATGTGCTTATCTTTTAGGCCTCATGCACACGGCCACCCGCTCGCTGCATTTTGGTGCCGTGCACGGCTTGTAAAATCCAAAAAGTAGGACATGCTCCATATTTATTTTTACTTTTTGAGATACCGCTGCTTTGTATCCTGTATACAGAGCAGCTGCATCTAGCGCTGAAACCTGTATCCGTTAGGTCAGCAGGACTGACGGCTTCAGTGTCAGCGGGTCCACACGCAGGATTGAGCGGTTACCGATCACCTCGAAGTTCATAACTTAGATGTGATCGGTAACAGGTGGATACATAGCCTTTAATGCGGATGTAAACAGAGCCCTACACTTAATGTATATGTTGGGAAAAAGCCCTCGGCGTATACTTTAAACGCAGGATGTGGCGGATGCAGTGACATCCGTCACCATAGACTTCGAAGGTATCTGTTAAATGAATACGTTGTGAACTGGGGTCATGAGAGCTCATGATGTATCCGTTAAACGAATACCATTATGGTCTATGGGTGATGAATGCCACTATTAGTTATCCGTCTAACGCTTCTTTCGCCCATAGATTCTAATGGTATCCGTTTAATGTATACACCATAAGAGGCTTTTGAAAAGCCCATAACGTCTACATTAAACGGGGGCATATGTCACCAATAGGCGAAAAAAAAATAATCGCTAGGTTTACGTTTTTGGCGGGATCCAGTAGGATGGAATAGTGTCGTCTACTACGCTATTCCTTTGTTAAAATAGAAGATACCGACACATGCCAGACCGATGGAGGCCAAAAGGACACTCTTTTGGCCTCCGTCAGGCTAATAGAGCCCTACGGACACGTTTGGCGGGTACGTCGGGATTTTTTTGGACGTACCCGCTAAACTTATGAGCAAAAACTTGATGTGAACAGAATCTTACCCTCTTTTCTTGGATCACGACCTCTTCCTTGATGTTTTCAGACAGATTGACTGTATGACACAAGTTTCAATAAACCAGTAACGACATAAACAGAAATATTTTCCAGGTGTTTGTAATGAAAGTGATTTTTTTTTTTTGTGACATTTCCAACGGATATTGCGCCGTAATTGTAAAATACATTGTTTGGAATTTCTCGGGAAGCAAACAGTCCCGTTCTTTAATCTGGTTGTCATTCATTTGGCTGTCGAGCGGGATCTCCACGCTGAAACATATTTTCTTATGCTCTCAGCAGGAGATTTCCAACTTGCATGTATAGATTACGGCTCATTTGTCACTTTCCTCTGCTTCTTGCTGCAAGAAAGAGATTTCCTGCTGAGTTAAAAACGGGTTTATATGCATATAAATGTCATTTTACTTACCCATTGTCATTAATGGAACAGCTCTTTACTACCAATTGTATTGTTCAAGCATGATCCTGGGAGCGACTCTCCACAAAGACCAAGGCTATTTTGTCTGTGTCAACTGGTGTGACGGGTCTGGACATCGAAATAATAATTTCTGGTAATTGATTGTGTGATTAAAAACCAAATGGCATCCGCTGTAATTACGTTTTTTCCCCATCTTGTCGACAACAAAAAAAATTGACGTGTTGAGTTCCAGGTGCTCTGTAGTAAAAAGTCTGGATTCTGAATGTAGGATATTATAATATTTGGCTGTGAGGATATACAGACAAAACATGGATTTCTATAGGTGGTCTACACCACATTTGGGGTGAATGTTCGATGTACTGTATATGGCGGGAAAATGTCCAAACATATATGTTTAACATGCCCATAGACTCAAATAGTTAAACATATGGCCATTGAATGTCCTTTTGACATATAGTTGGACCCTGTATACCAAAGTACACTATATGGACAAAAGTATTGGGACACACCTCTTAATCATGGAATTCAGGTTTTTCATTCAGTCCCATGGCCACATGTGTATAACATCCAGCGCCTCGCCATGCAATCGCCTTTACATACATTTGTGATAGAATGGGTCGTTCTAAAGAGGTCACTGAATTCCAGCGTGGTCCTGTAATAGGACGTCACCAGTGTAACAAGTCAGTTCATTAAATTTCTTTCCCAGATATTCCACCATCAACTGTGAGTGATATTATTGTAAAGTGGAAGGAACCGCAACAACGCAGCCACGAAGTGCAGACCACGTAAAATTACACAGCGAGGTCGCTGAGTGCTGAGGCGCATACTGCAGAAAAGTCGCCAACGCTCTGCTGACTCAATAACTGCAGAGTCTAAACCTCCTCTGGTATTAACATCCGCACAAAAACTGTACCCCGGAGGCTTCATGACATGGGTTTACATGGCAGAGCAGCTGCATGCCAGCCTTACATCACCAAGCACAATGCCAAGTGTCGGATGGAGGAGTGTAAAGCCGCCGCCACTGAACTCTGGAGAAGTGGAAACGTGTTCTGTGGAGAGATGAATCACTCTTCTCTATCTGGCAGTCTGATGGATGAGTCTGGGTTTGGCGAGTTGCCCATAGCAAGGTATCTATATTTTGCTTAGGTGGTCTGGAATCTGTATTTATTTAGGGGGTCTGTCTTTATTTAGGGGTCTGGTGTCTATATTTATTTAACTAGGGTTCTAGTCTTGGATCTGTTTTAATTTAGGTAGTCAAAGGGTCTGGTTGGGGGTCTGTCTTTTTTTAGGGGGTCTGTATTTAGGAGGTCTGGTCCGGGGTCTGTATTTGTTTAGGGGGTCTGGGTCTGTATTTGTTTAGGGGGTCTGGGTCTGTATTTGTTTAGGGGGTCTGGGTCTGTATTTGTTTTGGGCGTATGTTCTGGGATCTGTATACATTTTGAGGTGTGATAAAGATGGTCATATGCAGTGCTTGTGATTCAAATGCCTTGGGTTAGGGGTTTGTAAGGGGCGGTGTGCCTCCATTTGGAGCCTATAGAGTGCAATGTATTCTTCGTTTATATATTTAAAAAAAAAAAAAAAGCCCTCACAAAGCTCCTTTGACTGAAAAATAAAACAGTTAGGCCCTGTTCACACAGAGTTTTTTGCAGGAGGAAAATCCGCCTCAAAATTCCATTTGAAATTTTGGGGCAAATTTTCCTCTGCCTGAACACCGATTTTCGCAGCGTTTTTTTGCAGCGTTTTTTCGCCCGCGCCCATTGAGAGCCGTGGGCATAAAACGCTGCAAGATACGCTTTCTCTGCCTCCCATTGATGTCCATGGGAGGTCAGAGGCGTAAACGCCCGAAGATAGGGCATGTCCCTTCTTTTTCCAGCGAGCCGGTTTTTCCGCTCGCGGGAAAAAAACGCCTCCGCCTCCCATTGAAATGGGCGGCAGCTTCTGACATTTTTTGGCGCGCATTGCGGCGCGGTTTCCTTGTAAAAAAACTAGTAAAAAAACTCTGTGTGAACCCAGCCATATAAATCTCAGATTATAGCGACACAAAAACATGCTTTTTATTGTGCAAAAGTAGAAAAAAATAAAGAAATATACATACAACTGGTATCTCTATAATCGTACTGACCCACAGGATAAAGGTAATGTGTCATTTATACTGCACAACAAATGCTGTAAAAACAGAACCCAAAAAACAATGGCAGAATTGCTGTTAATTTACACCCCTCACAAAAAGTTCTGGCTTTCAGAATGTGGAGATGAAAAAAAGAAGAAAAATCAGTGCGTCCTGAAGTCCGTCCAAAATGGGTGAAAAAACAAAACATACTACTCGGTTTTCCAGCTTTTTATAGCAAATTAATAAGATTAGTAATACATTCGTGGAGAAGGAGTTAGAGCGGACTTTCCTATACATTCGTGGAGAAGGAGTTAGAGCGGACTTTCCTATACATTCATGT
Source organism: Rhinoderma darwinii (assembly GCF_050947455.1). NCBI lineage: Eukaryota > Metazoa > Chordata > Amphibia > Anura > Rhinodermatidae > Rhinoderma > Rhinoderma darwinii. The sequence continues at coordinate 382,861,204 of NC_134690.1, read as the reverse complement.
GGAGAAGGAGTTAGAGCGGACTTTCCTATACATTCAGATCACTGTACTGAAAAACTTTATCCTTCTCCCCTTTCTGGTGTTTATTCTGACTTTCGCTTAAAAAAGAAAAAAAGATGAGTGGAAACTCCAAGTTATCTGTGGTCTTATCCAGCATATCTCTCCTTGCTGTATTGGACCATTCGCTTCCCAACAGGACTGAGTGACACAGTTGATGACATCACAGGACTCAGAATGTTGGATCATGTATGTTCCAGCATCGGTATTATGGTTCGGTTGGGGTCAGTAGATTTTGTGCCAGGTGGGTGAGAGACACAATCCCCATACTGGAAGACCAGACAATCTGTGTAATATGTCTTCAGCCGCTTCGGGAAGCTTCGGTAATAAAACCACTGACATTATGAAGACCAATGAATTTGAAGTGTTAGCTCTTGAAAACACCTGTCTACAAGATGAGAACGCTGAGCTTCGCAAGATGATAGGTCTACTGCACGAGAACCTACAGCTTCGCTTTACCCTAAAAGACCGTCATAGAAGAGCACGAAGTCTATCCCCTACAAGAAAGCAAGAAATAGCTTCAAAGGGTAAGACTTCGGTAATAAAAATGTGGTGATCCCCAAGTGTTTAAGTGGGTGTTATGTTCACTCATTCTACTATTACTAGTAGTCAAGAGCATGCACCACAGAGGAGTCTGGTTTAATTTTACTATGGGACCTACTTCCAATACAAAGACCATCATACATAGCTATGTCTTTCTTAAAGAGGACGTGTCCCCTCTCCTGACATGTCTATTTTAGTAAATACTTGAATTCCCCATGAGATAACCATTCTGGAACTTATTTTCTTAGAACTCTACATTGCGCCACTGCTCTGTTATTCCTACTGGAAATGTATTAATAAATTGACAACTGGGGGTTACCATCCCCTTGTCAAAGAGGTGCGGCCCTACAGTCTCTCTCTGTCAGTTCTGATTGGACAGTATTAGTCTGTGTAGGGACACTCCCCCAAATGGTAACACTCAGTTGTCAATTTATTCATACATTTTTAGGAGGAATAACAGAGGAATGGCACAATGTAGAGTTCTAAGAAAATATGTTCCTGATTTGTTATTTCATGGGGAATACAATTATTTACTAAAACAGACATGTCAGAAGAGGTGACAGGTCTTCTTTAAAGGGGTTATATGAGTTTTTGAAAAAACAAACGGGGTCTGCTTTTTTTCCCCCAGAAACAGCGGCACTCTTGTCCAGCTGCTTTGTCTGGTCTAGCAGTTTAGCCCTATTTACTTGAATGAAGATGAGCTGCACTACCATAGACAGCCTTCGGATAAGAGTGGCGCTATTTCTGGGAGAATTTTTTGTTTTTGTTGCAATTTCAGACAACCCCTGACACAGATTTGTTACCAGGTACTGTAGAAATTCCCCAGGGATGAATTCTAACATGACCTATGCCTCCAGAAAAATTATATACACTGGTGTCAATTTTCTAGAACTTGTGTTTATGTAAAGGACTTTGGCTAATTTTGCTATAACATTTTTACAGACCCCCAAAAAATTCAACAGTGTGAACAATTTGTCGGTGAAATAGCTTTTCAACTGGATCGCAAGATCCTCTGTGCTGTATTCTTAGAAGGAAGACGTCTGTACGGATACCGGGTGGCTGATATGGATAAGAAGATCAAACAGGTTACAATCCAAAATTATTATTTAAAAAATAAACTACTCAATTTTTTGGAGCAAACCAGTATTACAGTCGAGGTAGAGCTTTGTGATCCAAGACAATATTTGCAGTGTGCAGGCACTACCATTACAATTACCGAAACCCAATATTTCCCTACAACACTCGCTCTACAGACAAAGTGACTGACACATTACGTGAGTTTAACAAGGGGATCCGTGTCACATCCCAATCAGGGATGTTGCATTATTATAATGTGGGTGTCAATTTAGTATATTATATTGTTAGCAGTCAACATCCAATGGTAGTGCCACACATTAGTGCCATCAGTCTATACACTACTGTTACCAATACAGCACTGATTCACAAGGGTGGTAAACGTGGTATATTGTAATTTCATACAATTTGCTGATTTACCAGTCTCTAAAATTCAATGATTTTCCTATTTTCACTTAAATTTGCTAAAGGCAAATCACAAACCTAATGGCTGGCAAACCGCATATCAATTAGGGTAACGCTTAGCAAAAAACGTCTGAAAATACGGAGCTGTTTTCAAGCGAAAACAGCCCCTGATTTTCAGACGTTTTTGTAGCAACTCGCGTTTTTCGCGGGGTATTTTACGGCCGTTTTTGGAGCTGTTTTTCAATGGAGTCAATGAAAAACGGCTCCAAAAACGTCCCAAGAAATGACCTGCACTTCATTTTACGTGCCGTATTTTGACAACGACGCGTAAAATTATGCCTCGTGGGAAAAGAACACCGTAAATCCCATTGCAAGCAGTGGGCAGATGTTTGGAGGCGTAATGGTGCCGTTTTTTCAGGCGTAATTCGAGGCGTAAACGGCCGAATTACATCTGAAACCACTGCGTGTGAACATACCCTTAGCAAAAACTTGAATGTGGCGTAAATATTTGCTCAGGTCTAATTCTAATAACCAGTATAAGGCCAGTTTCAGACGAGCGTAGTGGTCTATGATGCTGTTGGTTTGGTCATTAGACATGCAGTCTAGGATTTGCCGTTGTAATGGGGCGCTAAAATCTTGGTGCAGCTTTTTTTCAGGAGAGGAGTCAGATCAGTCTTTCCTTTATACTTTTCCTTCCTTTTGGATCCACTTCTGGCTTTGGCTAGAAAAATTTCACCAAAAACTGCATGTGTAGATCAAGCCTCAGTATAAAATAGTGGCAAGATAGTAGTGCCATACAGTACCAATATACACATGAAGCCAAGACAGTAGTGGCATAATACACAGAGTCAAGATAGTAGTGCCATACAGTACCAATATACACATGAAGCCAAGATAGTAGTGGCATAATACACAGAGTCAAGATGGTAGTGCCATACAGTGCCAATATACACATGAAGCCAAGATAGTAGTGGCATACAGTGCCAATATACGCATGAAGCCAAGATAGAAGTGGCATAATATACAGAGTTAAGATGGCAGTGCCATACAGTGCCAATATACACATGAAGCCAAGATAGTAGTGCCATACAGTGCCAATATACACATAAAGGAAAAATAGTAGTGACATAATACACCATGCCAATATACAGATGTAGCCAAGTTTATCTTGACTGATAACTTGCTGCAGCATATCACGCAACAAAAGCCATTGAAAAAGTCAAGTTAAAGTTTCTGGCCACTTTATATTTAATGCGTTAAAAGTCAAGATAAAGATGGCTACATCTGTACACATAAAGCCAAGGTAGTGGTGCCATACAATGCCATTATACACATAAAGCCAAGATAGTAGTGCCCTACAGTGCCAATATACATCTAAAGACAAGATAGCAGTGTCATACAGTGCCAAAATATATGATGGGGAGGCAGTTTTGAGAAGTGGTCACATATTATTTGCTCCTACTGCACAGGCCTTTCTCTGCCTGTAGCAATCTCTGGTTTAGCAAATAATGAATTCTAATTTGTATATATAAGATAAACTCCTTAAAGGGAATGTGTTGTTAGCAAAAAAATTTTTTTTTTATTTATTTAAACAATTAGTGTGTGGGTGATTAAACATTGTTCAAATTTTTTTTTTTTTTTTTCACGGGTCAGGAAATATTCTAAATTGGATTCAATTGGATTCTAATTTAGAATATTTACAATTTCTGGTCACTAGATGGAGCCATTCCCAAAATTGCAGCATTGCATGTGGTAAAGCAACCACATTGCTTTATGCTGCAAAATTGGGTAAAAAGCCCTCGCTCTAGTGAGCTCTCAGCATCCCCCCCTCCTTTATCCTGGCTAGTGCCGGGATAAACGAGGGGATTGAACAGTCTAACCTCCTACACGGTGTGTCGCCATTTTTTGAGCTAACACACAGTGTAGTAGGTTTACATACAGTAGTAAACACACACAAACACGAACATACATAGAAATCTCTTACCTGCTCCTGCCGCCGCGGCTCCCTCCGGCCCGTCCGCTCCGTCTGCTGCCGCTGGTCCAAGTGCACAAGTCCGGAAGCCGCGACCGGAAGTAGTAATCTTACTGTCCGGCCGCGACTTCCGGTCCACAAGAAAATGGCGCCGGACGGCGCGCATTTCAAATTGGACTGTGTGGGAGCGGCGCATGCGCCGTTCCCACACAGACGGCGTACATTGAAGTGGATGGAACGGGCCCCGTTCGCAGTCCCTATGGGACTGGAGCTGCCGTATTCCATGTCTGTATGTGTCGTTAATCGACACATACAGAAATGGAAAAAAAATGGCAGCCCCCATAGGGAAGAAAAAGTGTAAAAATAAGAAAAAGTAACACACAAACACACAAATTAATCCAAACGTTTTTAATAAAGCACTAACATCTTTAACATATTAAAAAAAGAAATTGTGGTAACACTGTTCCTTTAAAATGTTTAATTATGGCATGGACTCCGACTACTAGTGAGGTCCAGGCATCCCCATAATCTGGCTGGTGAGACCCCCAAAACAAACCTTGAGAAGCCCTGCCCTAGACTATACTGAATTTCCCGCATTTCAAGTGCCAATAAATTTTTCTTCTAAAACACATTTACAAATGTGCTGCAGATTCAGGGTCATACAAACAATACTATTAATACATACAGTAGTTAGAGTGAAGTTTAGTATCCAAACTCCCATAGTCAACAACTTAGAGCAGGGGTACTCAACTATTTTTAGTGAAGATCCATTTACCTGGGTCTGCCGTCAGGTGAAGGTCCGAGCTGAGCACCAACAGTAAGGCTATATTCATATGGGTCAGATTTGCCATAGGCCCATTTTAGATAGTGCCCTACAGTTCCCCCCTGTAGAGTGTGCCACATTGCCCCATGTAGAGAGTTCCACACCCCCCCTCCTTGTAGACAGTGCCCCCCAAATAAATAAAACAAACTTGTACTTTCCTAGCCCCGTTCCCATGACAAACAGAGTTGTTCCCCAGACCTCCTCAGCCATGTTAGGCCTGCAGCCTATAAGACGCCGAGAAGCAGGGCCGGCCTTAGGATAGATGGCGCCCCGTGCGAAATGACCTTTCGGCGCCCCACCCCATCATTAAAAAAAATGCCCCATAAAAAAATTTGAATGCCGTTTTAGTGCCCCCATACAGTACAATAATAATATTTAATAATATAATATATTACAACCCCTTCAAGGAGAGGGGTATTGTGTCCTCTAATTGTGCCCACAGTATTATGGCCCCTGTAGTACACCTACACAGTATAATGACCAATTAGTGGCCCCCACACAGTATAGTGCCCCCTGTAGATTTTGCCATACAGTCTCCCTGTAGACCGTGCCATAATCCCCCAACTCCTCCTTGTAGATTGTGCCATACAGCCCCCACTTCCCCTTGTAGACAGTGCCCCAAAACAAAAACAAAAATTGTACTCACCTAGGCCCTGTTCCCACGACGAACTGAGCTGCTCCACGACAGGATCCTTGCATAGGTCGATGTGATCCTGTAGCCTAGTACCTTTTCGAACTCTAGGCAGCACAGGAAAAATAAAATTTCCTATGGGCACCCCTACGTCTCCTGGTAGGGAGTGCCACACAGCCCCCTGGTAGGGAGTGCCACACAGCCCCCTGGTAGGGAGTGCCACACAGCCCACAGCCCCGTTGTAGGTAATGCCACACAGCCCACTTGTAGGTAGTGCCACACAGCCCACAGCCCCCTTGTAGGTAGTGCCACACAGCCCCCTTGTAGATAGCACCCCCCCCCCCCTTCCCCTTCCTGTAGATAGCTCCATTATAGCTACCTGAAGGAGTGGAATCCCCGTGTGGCTGGGGATTCCGCTCCTGGAGCACTCCGCTTGATTTCTCTGTCCATATATGAACAGTGACATCAGGGGAAACTCCTGAAGCGGAATCCCCGTCCACAGCGTTGCCGTCGCTGTGACTGGGGATTCCACTCCAAGAGAAGCTCTTGTCTGTGTCCATTTATGAACAGTGACGTCATTGGTTTCTACTGGAGTGGAATCTCCAGTCACAGAGTTGGCAACGCTGTGGACGGGGATTCCACTTCAGGAGTCTCTCCTGATGTCACTGTCCATATATGGACAGACACATCAAGCAGAGTGCTCCAGGAGCAGAATCACCGGCCACACAGGGATTCCGCTCCTTCAGGGAGCTACAGTGGCGCTAGTAGATCGCAGAGTGGGAAGATACTTCCTTGCTCTGCTATAACGCCGTCGCTACCACTGTAGCAGCCACAGCGGCTGCTAGCAGCGCCACCACCCTCATGCCCGGTGTCGCCTCTATGGCTGCTACAGCGGTAGCGACGGCACTGAGTGAAGAAGCGCCTGGGCGGAAAGGCGACCTCTGAGTCGCCGGTCCCTGGGGCTTCTGAAACAAGCAGGGGAAGGGAGCCAGCGCAGCGCCCCCTTCCACCTGCTGGAGTGATGCGCCCTGTGCGAAGGCACAGGTCGCACACCCATAAGGCCGGTCCTGCCGAGAAGGGACCCTTGCCTAGGCCGGCATGTTGCAGAGACGTCACATCAGCCTAACATCGCCTTTAGCCTGGTAAATGGTGGAGCAGATGGCTCACTGCTCCTCCATAGTATTCAATTGTATCTGCGTCCTGAGGACGCAAATACAATTGTATTAGGCAGTCGCCCGTGGCACCGGGCCAAACATTTGGGCTTTTGCCCTGGATGCCCATTGCTTGCGGCACCACCGGTCAAGACAATTGATGTCTCCAGTCCGGGCTCAGAACGTGGTCTACCAGTTGAGGACCCCTTATCTAGAGTCTCCTGGTAAAAAAAGATCTGGAATGTTTGCTTAAAGGGGTTGTCTCTTTTTAAAAAGAGCCGGCATTGCGACAAGTTGATTTCCGCAGGGCCAACTTCTCTCATGCCAGCTTTCAGCTGTAATCGCCAGGGAAAACTGCGGCCAGCCACACATTTAACCCCGTAGTGGCTGCTGCACAGGCAATGTAGCATTATATGCCCGCCATTCAAATTAATCACTGTTCATGTAATGCCCCAGGTTTGTCAGAGTGGGATCCATACTTACGTGTTCTGGCACATAGAGGGGGGACTCCCCTCTAGGATGTCCATATGCCCTAATAGGACATATGGACCGGGGCTGTCTTACGGAGGCAACCTATTTTAATTTCTTCTGATTTGCATTTATATTCTGTTTCGTACTAATAGGTGACAACCTGTGCACTGACTGGCAAAGTTAATAACGAACTTAGATCTGAGCTGTACCTGCGCTACCATCACACAATGGATCAGTTAAAGGAATTGGGCTATGACCTCACAGTGCATCCCTACTTTACAGAATACCTAGTCAACACCTATGGAGTCATGAATGAGAAAACACGTGAAAAGCATTACTCCTCAAGGGATCTGCAAGTCCTGGGCAAGATGATAATTGAGTATATGCCATGTGATAAGGTAAAGGACATCCTGGTCATTCTTAACTGTCTGGCAAAGCTTACCAAGCAGGATGGAGAAGGCATGTTCCCCTGGTAACAAGTCCTTCCCATCTAATGATCTTTGAAAAAAATCTAATTGAATAACATTGGTCATAAATCCTGCTCATTAAAGATACCAATTAAAGTCTCTTTCTGCTCTTTTTTTATGTTTTTTTTGTTTTTTTGTTGCATTACAGCAGACACCTGGACAAAAGAAATCTAAGCCACAAAACAAGTTATTGACTTCTATGGCAGTGTGTTGTGGGCATGCTCTGTGGCATGTGCTGAGGTCACAGTGCAGGGAGGGGGAGGAAGGGAGCGGTGTCCATTAACTATTCTCAATGGAGTAATCCTGTGTTATCTACGTACCATCAGCATTAGGATAGAGGTCCGGAGCTAGATGAAGTTTGGCGGAGACCCCTGGGCAAAAAAATGTAGTGAGGCTACCCCCTTCCAGTTACAGTTATATACTGGAAGGTTAGCTTAACCTTGGTCATACACATTAGAAAATTTGATAGGATCCAACAACAATCTAATATGTATGGGGGCAGTATGATTTATTTTTTATGAAAAAGGAAAGATAATTATGATTGAAATCTTTTCTAAGAATTTTTTGGGGTGAGAAGGGGGGTGGGGAGTGATTCAGGGTGGTCAGAATACCCAGTGGTATACAGAGGTCGGTGGGTAAAATGTAGAAAGTAGAGAGTCCATAAACAGCAGTTCGGCCATGTTCAGACTATGGATTTGGAGCCAGAAAATGCAGAAGCGTATTTCAAGGAAAACCCACGAGTTTCTCGCAGATTTTTTAAGCAGATTTCCAGTTTTATGTGTCACTAATCCACTTGCAGAAATATGCTGACTTTTCTAATGGATTCCGCATTAAGAAGTGACAGGTCACTTCTTTTTTTTTTTTACGCAACCCAGATTTGAAATCAATGGGAGATGGTTTGTGGGCGGATTTCATATGGATTTCGGTGAGGAATCTGCATGAAAAAAAGTCAGTGTTAACATAGCCTCATAGTCATGCTTCTAAAAGTTCTGACACCTGCAACTTTTGATCAGCATAAATACTGCAGACCAAAAGGTAAAGGCTGCGGGGCATGCTACCAGGTAGGTATGTATCAGCATGTGCCCATATAACATCCTCTCCAGCGGGTGTCTGAGTAATTGAGTTTATTTAGACTATTTGCAGACCTTTCCCAATGTGTAGCTCTATTGGAGATGCATTTTACTCAAATAAGAGCTTTGCTGGATGAATAGGTTGCATTGAATGGGCATATGGTATTTTAGCATGACCACTCTTCGTTCTGGAGGTACTGTAAGTGGAATTAGAGGTGTCTAGGCAGCTGCTTATCCCTCTCTAAGGGCATGCCCCCACGTGGCGGTTTTCCTCCGCAACTGTCCGCATCAATGCCGCACAGAATCTGCGTTGCAGATTCTGCGGCGGATCTGCCCAAAATGTGCAGTAAATTGATGCGGACTAGCTGCTGCGGACTGCGGTAAAAGTGCTTCCCTTCTCTCTATCAGTGCAGGATAGAGAGAAGGGACAGCACTTTCCCTAGTGAAAGTAAAAGAATTTCATACTTACCGGCCGTTGTCTTGGTGACGCGTCCCTCTTTCGGCATCCAGCCCGACCTCCCTGGATGACGCGGCAGTCCATGTGACCGCTGCAGCCTGTGATTGGCTGCAGCCGTCACTTAGACTGAAACGTCATCCTGGGAAGCCGGACTGGAGACAGAAGCAGGGAGTTCTCGGTAAGTATGAACTTCTATTTTTTTGACAGGTTGCTGTATATTGGGATCGGTAGTCACTGTCCAGGGTGCAGAAACAGTTACTGCCGATCGCGTAACTCTTTCAGCACCCTGGACAGTGACTATTTACTGACGTCTCCTAGCAACGCTCCCGTAATTACGGGAGCCCCATGGACTTCCTCAGTCTGGCTGTAGACCTAGAAATACATAGGTCCAGCCAGAATAAAGAAATGTCATGTCAAAAAAGCAAGACGCATCCGCAGCACACATAACATGTGCATGACAGCTGCGGACTTCATTGCGGAATTTAGAATCTCCATTGAAGTCAATGGAGAAATTCCGCCATGAGTCCGCAACCAGTCCGCCACTGGTCCGCAACAGACAGAGCATGCTGCGGACACCAAATTCCGCTCCGCAGCCTATGCTCCGCAGCGGAAGTTTACGCATCGTCTAAACGAACACTTCTAAATAGAAGTGGAAGTCAATGGAGAAACGGCTCCGCTGCGGATTAACGCTGCGGAGTGTCCGCAGCGGAATTCAAGTGAAATTCCGCCACGTGTGAACCCAGCCTTACTGTGGCTTGGCCTCTGGATTTCTTCTAGTTCGCAGTGCAGGCCGATGAATCATTGAAGCTCCGACAACCCTTAGTAATAAATATTAGTAATCTCCTCTACTGCCATACTGTATATAGATACACTTTAAAACTTTTCAAACTCCTGCGCCTGCTTAGGAGTGTCTGGGAACTGCTTGCCCATTGTATAATTTGGCCCTCTAGAGTTGTTGGGGTCAGTTCACACGGTGGATTTTGCTTGGCGGGTCCAGACGCAAAATCTGCCGCAGGAATATTCTTCCTCCCATGGACTTCCATGGGAGGTTCGGGCGGTATCCGACCGAAGATTGAGCATGACGCTTCTTTTTCCCGCTAGCTGAAAAAAATCAGTTAGCGGGAGGAAGAAGCGTCTGACTCCCATTAAAATGAATAGGAGGTGGAATTTTGGGGCGGAATGCGCCACAAAAAAATTGCCGTTTGAACAGGGCCTTACTTTTCATTGTTGCAATCCCGCCCTGTGATCATGAGATGACTGACTCTGCCACTGTGTACACAGCACAAGCTGAAAACAGGAGGTGTCAGCCTATTGTGAGGGCTCACTGTGAGAGAATGTGAGAATGGTGATATTTCTCGAATATAGATGCTTAAATGGTTTTCCAGGTTTAGAAAAAAAAGAATCTGCTAAAATACATAAAATATAAAAAAGAATAGAATTAAGCCACATTTTATATCTTACTTTGTCCCCTTTGTTGTCCTGAATATTGCTTAATGTATCCATTCAATGTGTCCACAACCTTGTATTGTTGCTAATTCATAGATCTTCAATTACATTCATCTATCAATTCTCAGATGTTCTCACATTTATTGATCAAAGACTTCATCTAGAACATGTCGGTTATTACATTCCTGTTTACATTGATAGAAAAATAACTGGGTAAAAATCAATTACAGAAATATTCAGTTTATCCAAGTTACCGGTAAATCAGATATTCAAAAAGATCCATTCATATCATTCCTGTATAAGGAGCCTCTCATAATACTTTTAATTGAGGGACTTTCTTTTTCTCTTGTGGTCGTATGACTTTAAGGGGCTTCTCTAACCCCCACAGATAAAGGAAAAGCCGCTATTGGAAAAATGTAGTATTATATGGTAGCCATTCAAACAGCCGACCATGTAATACATGGGAGGGACCTGGGTCTGCAAGAGTGGCTCTTCATTTTGGATGATAAAGGAATGTCCTGAGCTGGGAACTCCCCTATGATGTCAAAATGCCCTACAAGGGCACATGGGAAAGTGTTGTTTTCATGAGATAACCTCTTTAACTCCTTAACGCAGAATATTGGTACATGATGATTGAGTGACAGATGGTCCTCTGAGTGCGACATTTATGTGGTTAAATAGCCAGTATGGTTATCTCGAATCCCTGCTGTTAGAGATGTGTGTGAGTTGATATACACAACCAACACCCCCTGCGTATAGAGCGGGCTTAGCCTGTGAGCCCACATTATGCTGCCTACTACCAACTGTGACGTACAGTTACGTCTAACATCAGTCAGAGGTTAAGAAAGTCACCCCTGATCTAGACCAGGCTTTGTGTCACCTAATTCCCTTATACCCTTTATATACTAGTCTTTTTCTTTGAGAGGACCACATAAAGAATAATTATATTCTTACATTTCTAAAATTTACTACTGTCAATTTATGCCTGTAATGCCACATCTACAGGAGATGCTGAGAATTCTCATTGGCTGCAGTGAGATGTGAACTCCTAACCAGGTTATTGTGACGCGGTTAATGACATCACAAAGTTTAGAGTTTTTTGTTCATGGATGTTCATTCCAACATAGACACTAACCTGGTTTGCTTTGGTGCAGTAGATGTTTGTACCAGGCAGGTGTGGCCTCAGAACGAAAGCCTCTTAAGGATGTCTTCTGAAGATTCTGGAAACAACACCTTGGATAAAACTCTTGATATTCCAAATACTAGTGATGATATAGATACCTTAACTGCTGAGAGTGCACGTGTAGGGACTGAGAACACTGAACTTCGCAAGTTGATGGGTCTAATGCAGGAGAACGTGAAGCTTCGCAGTAATTTAAGAGACCATGAGAGAAGAGCTCAAAGCCTGCCCCCCCCAGGACAACAATGGACAGACCCAAAGGGTTAGACTGGGTTTATACATTGTAATGTGCTGGGATTTAAATTTCTGGAAGCAATTGGTGTAATCTCTGTAACATATACAGAATAATATATACAGAAATTTGAAACAATATATATATATATATATATATATATATATACACATACTGCATACACACATACACATATATGCTGCATACACACATACACATATATACTGCATACACACATACATATATATACTGCATACACACATACATATATATACTGGATACACACATACATATATATACTGCATACACACATACACTCTTGAAATAGCAACACCAACAAATGATCAAATATTCAAGCACCCAGCTCCAATCTGTGGCGTGTGTGTGTGTGTGTGTGTGTGTGTGTGTGTGTGTGTGTGTGTGTGTGTGTGTGGTGTGGGCATAAAAGCTAGATTGAAAGCAACGTTTTTTGTAGCCATGTGAAACGTCAGAAATCGGATCAAGTGGTGTTATAACTTGTCGCAAACTAAGAGGGACAAAATCCTTAAACTGTGAGACCTTGGTTTATCACTCCAGCAGATCGCTAAGCGCCTACGTGCCTCATCAGCACTGTTTAACGTTGCATGACCCAGAGGTTGGGAAAACCACAACAAATAGGAATGACAGCAAGAGGTGCGCAGAGGCGAACCTCAGCAACGGACGGAGCGTCTGATTGGAAGAATGGTGCGTAGTGATCCATTCTATACTACAAGTGAAGTTGGATGTCACATCCCAAGCCTAGGGCGGCAACCAGTGTTGACACAAACCAACAGAAGGCGTTTGCATGACATTGGGCGCTGATGTCCAGCTACCAGGTGTTAACCATACGCCATTGCTCTCAAAGGCTATCATGGTGCACAGGACAGCAATGGAGGCTGGAATGGAGGTCTATCCTCTTCAGTGATGAGTCCCGCTTTTGTCTCGGATGCAATGATAGTCAGAGTTTGGTTTGGAGACCACGTAGGCAATGGCATGAAGAGGGAACGTCACACCGGTCCTACTCCCAGGATTATGGTGTGGAGTGGCATAATGTACGGTAGCCGGATGCCTCTAGTCTTCATTTCAGGTACACTATCAGCTCGGCCTTACATTGATTTGGTCGTGGAACCAAAGTGTCCCAGAAGCCTTTTTTCAACAGAACAACGCCAGGCCGCATTTTGCTCGTGCTACTGTGAGCAGTCTGCGTGGTCCAAATGTGCTACCATGGCCTGCAGTGTCTCCAGACCTGACTCCCATCAAGCACATCTGGGATGTCATTGGTCGGCAATTGCAAAGGGAGCTGCCAGCAGCCAATCTTGATGATTTGCATGCCCAAGTGCATTCAGTGTGGCATAACATTCCTCAGACAACCATTAATAACCTCATTAATAGCATGCCAAGGTGTGTAAGTGCGTGGATTTCTGTGCGTGGTGCTCATACGCGATACTGAATAAATCAGGATGTTTGGAATATTTTGTTTCCATTTTCTTATCATTTGCATATCATTAACATGTCCATTGATCCTGTGATTTCCACAATTCCAAAACTTCCTTCTTGGTGTTGCAATTTCAATGTTGAGTATGTATGTATGTATGTATGTATGCATGTATATGTATATATATATTATATAGATTTTGTAAGTTTGCCCACTGTCAAAGACATGAACAGTCTAGAATTTTTAGGCTAGGTTAATTTTACCAGTGAGAGACAGATTATATTAAAAAAAAAAAAAAAAGTAAATCACATTGTCAAAATTATATATATTTATTTGCATTGTGCACAGAGAAATAAGTATTTGATCCCTTTGGCAAACAAGACTTAATACTTGGTGGCAAAACCCTTGTTGGCAAGCACAGCAGTCAGACATTTTTTTGTAGTTGATGATGAGGTTTGCACACATGTTAGATGGAATTTTGGCCCACTCCTCTTTGCAGATCATCTGTAAATCATTAAGATTTCGAGGCTGTCGCTTGGCAACTTGGATCTTCAGCTCCCTCCATAAGTTTTCGATGGGATTAAGGTCTGGAGACTGGCTAGGCCACTCCATGACCTTAATGTGCTTCTTTTTGAGCCACTCCTTTGTTGCCTTGGCTGTATGTTTCGGGTCATTGTCGTGCTGGAAGACCCAGCCACGAGCCATTTTTAATGTCCTGGTGGAGGGAAGGAGGTTGTCACTCAGGATTTGACGGTACATGGCTCCATCCATTCTCCCATTGATGCAGTGAAGTAGTCCTGTGCCCTTAGCAGAGAAACACCCCCAAAACATAATGTTTCCACCTCCATGATTGACAGTGGGGACGGTGTTCTTTGGGTCATAGGCAGCATTTCTCTTCCTCCAAACACGGCGAGTTGAGTTAATGCCAAAGAGCTCAATTTTAGTCTCATTTGACCACAGTACCTTCTCCCAATCACTCTCAGAATCATCCAGATGTTCATTTGCAAACTTCAGACGGGCCTGTAAATGTGCCTTCTTGAGCAGGGGGACCTTGCGGGCACTGCGAGATTTTAATCCATTACGGCGTAATGTGTTACCAATGGTTTTCTTGGTGACTGTGGTCCCAGCTGCCTTGAGATCATTAACAAGTCCCCCCCGTGTAGTTTTCGGCTGAGCTCTCACCTTCATCATGATCAAGGATACCCCACGAGGTGAGATTTTTCATGGAGCCCCAGATCGATGTCGATTGACAGTCATTTTGTATGTCTTCCATTTTCTTACTATTGCACCAACAGTTGTCTCCTTCTCACCCAGCGTCTTACTTATGGTTTTGTAGCCCATTCCAGCCTTGTGCAGGTCTATGATCTTGTCCCTGACATCCTTAGAAAGCTCTTTGGTCTTGCCCATGTTGTAGAGGTTAGAGTCAGACTGATCATTGAGTCTGTCGACAGGAGTCTTTTATACAGGTGACCATGTAAGACAGCTGTCTTTAATGCAGGCACCAAGTTGATTTGGAGCGTGTAACTGGTCTGGAGGAGGCTGAACTCTTAATGGTTGGTAGGGGATCAAATACTTATTTCTCTGTGCACAATGCAAATAAATATATATAATTTTGACTATGTGATTTTATATATATATATATATATATATATATATATATATATATATATATATATATATATATATATATTTATATATAAAATCTATCTCTCACTGGTAAAATTAACCCAGCCTAAAAATTCTAAGTTGCATTAATATATAAGGGTGGTCATGTTGGGGAGTGGGGTGTATGTAGGTCTCAACTGAGGACTTACACAATGAGGAGCGCCCTTATTATCATAACTGCAAATCCCTTTAATATTCTACATACATTAGTTAAGAGTGTTTTTAGAATTAGACAACAGGGCTGCTATTTTTCAAAAACAGTGCCTCATCTGTCCACAGGTCGTTAGTGGTATTGAATATCCCAGAAACAACCTATGGACAGGTGTGGCACTGTTTATATAAGAAAGCAGCCATGTTTTTCTAATCCTGGACAGCCCCTTTAATTCTATATGCTGTATAGATTGATAAGCAATCAGTGAATAACACGTGAAGGAATATCCCATCCCGCCAACTAGTGGAGAAACATTTTAGGTGAAATGAATCAGGTTTTAAGGGCAAAGCCACACTTGGCGGAATTGCTCTTGAATTCCGCTGCGGACACTCCGCAGCGTTAATCCGCAGCGGAGCCGTTTCTCCATTGACTTCCACTTCTATTTAGTAGGGTTCGTTTAGACGAGGCTGAAAATTCCGCTGCGGAGCATAGGCTGCGGTTCGGAATTTGGTGTCCGCAGCATGCAATGGATGTTGCGGAGTTGTGGCGGACTGGTTGCGGACTCATGGCGGAATTTCTCCATTGACTTCAATGGAGATTCTAAATTCCGCAATGAAGTCCGCAGCTGTCATGCACATGTTATGTGTGCTGCGGATGCGTCTTGCTTTTTTGACATGACATTTCTTCATTCTGGCTGGACCTATGTATTTCTAGGTCTACAGCCAGACTGAGGAAGTCAATGGGGCTCCCGTAATTACGGGAGCGTTGCTAGGAGACGTCAGTAAATAGTCACTGTCCAGGGTGCTGAAAGAGTTAAGCGATCGGCAGTAACTGTTTCTGCACCCTGGACAGTGACTACCGATCCCAATATACAGCAACCTGTAAAAAAAATAGAAGTTCATACTTACCGAGAACTCCCTGCTTCTGTCTCCAGTCCGGCTTCCCAGGATGACGTTTCAGTCTAAGTGACAGCTGCAGCCAATCACAGGCTGCAGCGGTCACATGGACTGCCGCGTCATCCAGGGAGGTCGGGCTGGATGCCGAAAGAGGGACGCGTCACCAAGACAACGGCCGGTAAGTATGAAATTCATTTACTTTCACTAGGGAAAGTGCTGGCCCTTCTCTCTATCCTGTACTGATAGAGAGAAGGGAAGCACTTTTACCGCAGTCCGCAGCAGCTAGTCCGCATCAATTTACTGCACATTTTGGGCAGATCCGCCGCAGAATCTGCAACGCAGATTCTGTGCGGCATTGATGCGGACAGTTGCGGAGGAAATCCGCCACGTGTGGGCATGCCCTTATTGTGATAAGGATGTAGCCATCTTTATCTTGACTCTGATAACTTGCTGCCACGTGATATCACACAACAAAAGCCATTGAAAAGTCATTGGAAAAGTCAAAATAAAGGATCTAGCCACTGTGTATTTAATGTGTTAATGTCAGGGTAGCTTCCTTCTCCCTGTTGTTTCACACTGAATAACCACCTCTGTAAATTGAAAACTGAGGGCATGCCTGTAGAAAATGTACCACGAGACAATTTGGTATAGATTCTACCTCAGTGAGATAGGAAGTGAACTAACTTTATTTGAACAAAGAACACAAAGAAATCTTCTCTGAGGAAGGTGGGACGTGCTTAAGCCCCATTGGCTCCTCCGCTGTAAGTTCTTCTGTACACTCCTCTTGCATTCCAGGGGCGGTGTCTTCCATAGGCGTGTTTCTCATACATTCTCCATCTTGTTTCATTTACAAATCTTTGTGTAATATACAGATTTTTAGTTTATATAAAGTAATAATGTTTTTGCAAACAATATACATGGTAATGATCCCTGACATTAAAAGTCAACATAAAGACGGCTACATCGGTATAACAGACTACCATATATAATACAAATCTCTTAACCTTATTTTTTTTCTTGCATTTCCATATTCTAGAAATGAAAGAGAAGAAACAGCCAGAAGGATTTCAACATCCATGTAAGTTTTGTTTTCTGCACTTTTTTTCTCCTCTTATATTCCTTAGATCACTCCATATTTAGGATAACGTTTTAGAAAATCGCATCACGCCGCCACCTTTTAGTAAACTTCATTACAATGCCTTTGGGGAGTAATCAAAAATCTATGGAGTCAGAAGTAAGTTTAGGTAGATCTTCGTATCTCAGGGTGTTTGGCAGAAGAATTACTTGAAGCTCCTGGGCACCATCGCAAATCTGTAACAGGCCCCCCCCCCCCATCTACCATTTATAATACTGGTGTATTCTTATGTGGTAGAAGATATTTTGGGCATCCTTAGGCTCCAGGCCATGGGTGTGGTTGCTATCTTTTGTACCTCCTATAGCTACACCCCTGGTTTATGGTAAAAATCATGGGATTTTAGAGTTCATGTTTAGGACTTCCTTATGGATAACATTATGCAAAAGTTCTAAAATGATTTATTTTTGTTTTCTAGACACTGAAGATGAAGCACAAGTGAACAATTCACACCCACATCCAGGTAAGTGGCATTTCCTACAGCTAAATTCTGTATATATTCTGGGCAGCGCGGTGGATCAGTTAGCACTATTGCCTTGCGGCGCTGGGGTCCTGGTTCAAATCCAAGGACAACATCTGCATGGAGTTTGTGTGGGTTTCCGCCTAGTGCTCTGGTTTCCTCCCACACCCCAAAAAATATACCAATAGGGAATTTAGATTGTGAGCCCCAATGAGGACAGTAAGTAAGGACCTCCAGCGCTGCAGAATATGTTGGCACTATATAAGTAATAGAAATATTCTGATATTATCTAAAGTTTAATATAATATTAAATGCTATGGTGGTACTATGGTAAGCTATAGACACATTGATGTACTGATACATTGAGGCAGATCTTGTAACCAGGGGGGCACCATCCATGAGGCCAGGTGAGAACTTTGCCTCAGCTGGCATCATTCCTTGAATGACTTGGGTATTGATGTTTAGAAACAAGTTAGAGATTACCATCTCAAATGCCCAAAAATGATCTAAAGCTTTCATTCTTTTCTTATTTAAAAAATCCAGACATCAAAGACAAAACACAAGAGTTAGACTCATGCCCGTTTGTAGGTGAGTAGTATGAGACTTTTCTTCACCTTTCTAAAAGTTTGGGGGTGGGCTTAGTGGGAGGGGTTGGGCACTCGTGGCCTGATAAATGGGCTATACATTTACTATACATTTGATATGATAGTTTACGCTATGAGCTGGCGTAGATTTCAGTTTGTGGTGCAGGGTCAGCCCAAGACATGCCAAATTTATTAAGACGTGTGCGCATCTCGATAAATTTAGGGCATCTTACGCCAGCGGGCTTCTGATTAATATGAAAACACCAGTCTTAATACATTCCTCCTCCAGTGTACAAGTTGTTTCATTTTTAAACCTTTGCCTTAAAGAGAACCTTTCACCTCCCCATACATGTGCAGCTGAGTTCAGCATGTAATGGGGAGGGCTGCACAAACCCTGGGGCGCTTTACATTTTCCCTCCTTTATTTAGATATCGGTACGGTTATATTTGGCGCCCGATATTTAAATAACCCCCTGAACAGTCAGCGGGGCGTGTACTGTCAAGGGGGCGTGTTACTATGGCGGTGGCACTGTCCAATCAGATATGGACAGTGTTACAGCAAGAGCGAGGAGAGAGTGTGCATGTGCGCACGCGCACGCGCGCGCGCACAATCACACACACACACACACACACACACACGCTCTTGCTCTCAAGATTAGTCTTCTGCCGAACTGGCAAGGGGGCGTGTCACTGCTACGGACAGTGTAAGAGCTGTGGAGAGGAGATCAGTCTTGTATTGTCTGCCGAACTGGTTCTTACACTGTCCGTAGCAGTGACACGCCCCCTTGCCAGTTCGGCAGACAAAGTACAAGACTGATCTCTCACAAGAGCATGCGCGCTCTCCTCTCCACAGCTCTTACACTGTCCTTAGCAGTGACACGCCCCCTTGCCAGTTCGGATGAAAAGACTGCAATCGCACACTCTCTCTCCTCGCTCTTGCTGTAACACTGTCCATATCTGATTGGACAGTGCCACCGCCATAGTAACACGCCCCCTTGCCAGTACACGCCCCATTGACTGTTCAGGGGGTAATTTAAATATCGGGCGCCAAATATAACGGCACCAATATCTAAATAACGGAGGGAGGTAGAAAAAAAAAAGTAAAGTGCCCCAGGGTTTGTGCAGCCCTCCCCATTACATGCTGCACTCAGCTGCACATGTATGGGGAGGTGAAAGGTTCTCTTTAATTTACTATTGGACTTTTGCAGATCCCGTAAAAGTTCAGCAGTGTCAGCGCATTGCTGGGGAGATTGCGTTTCAGCTGGACCGCAGGATTTTGTGCAACGTCTTCCTGAAGCAAAAACGACTTTATGGATACAGAGTGGCGAATATAGAAGAGAAGATTTTACAGGTTACAAACTATCACTGTTTGAAACTAGACCACATGTTTTATAATAGTGCAGGAAATAGAGGAGGTGGTCACTGTGTCAACCTACCAGTACCAACAAATCCACTCAGCCCCCATATTCTAATATAATATGACTTCCTCCAGTGTAATATACATCCAATCCCAATCTCATGTTGCATTACTTATACTGTATGCTTGTACAATAGATACTAGTATGTCATGGTTAATGGTAACCGCATGTCCACTGACTGGCAAAGCCGACTGTAATTTAAAGCATTTGTCCACATTCGAGAACCATTTTACAGTTCACTTATAGACAAAAGGTTATAACACATTACATTATTTCGCTGTATTGATTCAGAGTTGCAGTCTGTATTATAGTTCAGAGCTGTATTCACCATTCTACAGCTGAAATCCTCCAATATTTCTTGCTTGATCAGTTTCTGTACAGAACTTGCTCTGGCGATTTGCATTTTGTGAAGTGTCGTCTTTACACCAGCCATAAAAGAAAAATAACTGTCCCCCTGCATTATAGCTGCTCAACTTAGAATCTATTCACACTGCTTGCAGCGTATGTCCGAGTTATACGTCAGAACTTTTTCCCGACGTATAACACTGTATAGGAATCCCAAGGGCATCCATTGGCTCCTATACTTGAAAAACAAAACTGTATACAGCACGACATACTTTTTTGCAGGATGCCTCTTTATGGAATAGCGCAGCAGGCTGCACTATTCCATACAGTTGAAAGAAAGGTATACGGACGTATACCAGCCGAACGGAGGTTAAAAGGTCACTCTTTTGGCTTTTATAAGGGGGAATGGGGGCCTATGCATACATTTGACTTATGCGCCGGGAGCTTTCCCGATGCATATGCTAAGCGCAAACTACAAGTGTGAATTCAGGCTTAGCGGTTAGGGGTGTGTCTGATGACAACCGGTGTCACCGATTGGCAACCGGAAGAATTATGAATACAGCTCTGGACTTAGAGCTGTAGCTAGGCTTTCCTTCATCCAAGGCAAAGATTCAGCGTTGCTCCCCCTTTCTCCCACTTAAACGCACACCCAGAACTTAACTAAATTTGTCCTTCCTCTCCCATAAAATAGAATACTAATAGTACAGCTATATCAGACACCACAAAACTTTTAAACCAGTCCCAAAAATTAATTTATACCCCAGACATTACTTTAGACACAATACTCCAAAATGCATTAACCTCAGACCCACTAAATTAATTTCAGACCACAGACCAAATCCCCTAAATATATTCAGACCCGTACATTAGTATCATACCACTGACCATACCCCTATATGAATATCAGAGCCCAAATGCCCTAACTCAATTCAAATAATCTTTTAAATAGTGGTCAAATGTGGAGAAACCCTTTAAAATACGAGCGTTTGAACCCTCCCTTCTGACTCCAGCTCATTCAGTGAAGCTAGGAGAGTTTTGTGTGAAAAGGAGGGTTTCTAACTCAACGGTCCAAAAGTTTGAGACATTGCGGTTTCTTTTTCTTTGTAACCAGCATTGCATTTGTTGTACATTAAAGGGGTTGCCCCGACACAGACAACCGCTGTTTTTTCCAGGAAAATCAGCAGCCGTCAGAGAGGAAATGTAGTATTACATGGCGTTATCCAGATGAATGACCGTCCACGTAATACTTGGACAGCGCAGGATCTGGTGGTGGTTAGCGGCTCTCCTCCGCCTCATAGTGAGGGTGTCCCAATCAGGGTATCCCCCCTTTAAAAGGGAATATGAACAAGGGTCATCATAATGAGAGAACACCTTGACATAGATACAGCTGAGATACACCTTGATGTAGGATAAGCGGCTTCAAATCTACCGTTTACCACTGTGCTATTATATAATCTAGAAAATCATGTATGTAATATCATCTATTTAAGGAATATTCCATGATTACAGGTGACCACGTGTCCAGCGACTGGCAAAATAGCTGACAATTTAAGATCCGAGCTGAACCTGCGCTACCATCACACAATGGATCAGTTGAAGAAGCTGGGATATGACCCCACTGTGCACCCCTACTTTACAGAATACCTAGTCAACAACTACGGGATAAAGGAGAGAACCGATGGAGCTGAAGTGCCTTCCTCCTTTAATGACCCACAATTTCTGGGCAAGATGATAATGGAGAATATGGCAAGTGATAACGTGAAAGAAATCCTGGTCATCCTCAACTGTCTGGCAAACCTTGCCAAAGAGGATGGAAAGGCTCTGTTCATCTGGTAACGGGGGGAATTTATTCATAAGTATTCCCCAAACTTGCAACAATGGAAAATAACATACGTGTTTTGTGTGCCAGGATTTACTTCGTATTAACAGAACAGTAAAACTGCCTGATTATACAGCGAGGCAACGCTTTCTCCCACATCACTGTATAGGTAGGGAAATCCAGCAGCCAGGAGTGTGGCGGTGCTTAATGAAATGTCCTGTGGTAACTAAAGTTTTTATTTTTCAAAAATAGCGCCGGTCTTGTCGATGGGTTGTATCTGGTATTGCAGCTCAGCTCCATTCACTTGGAAGGGGATGAGCTGCAAGGCCTTACATAGCCCATGGACAGGAATGGCTCAGTTTCTAGAGGGAGAAGCAGACCCTTTAAAGGAGTTGTAAATGTTTAGAGAAACACGGCTGCTTTCTGACAGAAACAGCGCCACATCTGTCCATAGGTTGTGTCCAGTATTGCAGCTCAGCTCCATTGGAGTGAATGGTACTGAGCTGCAATATGACACTACCCATGGACAGGGGTGGTGCTGTTTTTGGAGGAATGTGGCTGTGTTTTTCTCCGCACAACCCATTTAACCTCTTCTCGACATCTGCTGTATGGGTATGTGCACACACACTAATTACGTCCGTAATTGACGGACGTATTTCGGCCGCAAGTAGTGGACCGAACACAGTGCAGGGAGCCGGGCTCCTAGCATCATACTTATGTACGATGCTAGGAGTCCCTGCCTCTCCGTGGAACTACTGTCCCGTACTGAAAACATGATTACACTACGGGACAGTTGTCCTGCAGAGAGGCAGGGACTCCTAGCATCGTATATAACTATGATGGCAGGAGCACGGCTCCCTGCACTGTGTTCGGTCCGGGACTTGCGGCCGAAATACGTCCGTCAATTACGGACGTAATTAGTGTGTGTGCACATACCCTATATGTACGGTGGAAGTCAGGAGGGAAAGTATGGAGCAGTCTCAGGGGCTGGTGGTCATATGCAGTGCTTGTGATTCAAATGCCTTGGATTGGGGGCTTGTAAGGGTGGGGGTGCCTCCATTTGGAGCCTATAAAGTGGCATGTATTCTTGGTTTATATTAAAAAAAAAAAAAAAAACAAGTCCTCACACAGCTCAAATCGACAGAAAAAAACCCAAAAGTTATGGCTCTCAGAATATGGCAACACGAAACAATTTTTTTTTAAAACAATTAGATTTTTTCTTGTAAAAGTAGTAAAACTATTAATAAATTTGGCTATGCTGTATTCTTGACCCGCAAAATAAATTTAACTTGTCGTTGGTGAACGGCGTAAAAACAAAACCCAAAAGGCAATGGAGGAGCAGTTTTTTTTCCCATTCCACCCCACAATTAATTTTTTCCAGTTTCCTAGTACATTATATGGTACAATAAATGGTGTCGGGAAAAACGACAACTTGTCCCGCATATGGCTGTATTGACTATATTGAAGTTATGGCTTTTGGAAGGTAAGAAAAAACGACAATGATAAACAAAAAAATGACTGCGGCGGGAAGGGGTTAAAATTGCCCTCTTGCCACGATGTAAAGCAATAAATAATATTTAGCCATTTCTTATATTTGGGGAGCAGAATTTGCAGTAAGAAAAAAAACAAAGAATGATTTAAAGGGGCACAGTGACGATGTCTCATGATAATTGTACACAGGGGCATAGCTAGAGCGGGTGCACAGGAAGCAGTCACACCTGGGCCCTGGTGCCATATTGGTTGTCACCCAGCTGTCCCAGGAAAAAAATAAAAAAGACAACTCAAGAACTTCTTTATTTTAGGGAATGTTCTCTTTAATTGACCTTGATTTTGACTGCACATTGTAATAAGGGTTAATTGTGACCACTCCTAGAGGTATATGCTATACATCGCATGACCAGTGCTAGGACCTTAGCACAGCCTGCCTACATTTACTTTTCTTTAGCAGATCAGCTGCTGGAACCGGTTAGAAGAATCTCTTTACGGTTTGTGATCTTGCATCTCTACCTCAACAGCTGCCCAGATTCCTGCTGACACAGACGCTACATATTCTGGACGCATCACCCAGGACTGGAGCAATTCTACAACTATGCAAGTGACCAAAAGAATTACCGTGCTGGTGGCTTGAGAAGTGACTGGTGTGGGCGCTGTGGGAGCGGAGCTGTGCTGATGCCTCCTTTATGCCTCACAAGCTCCAGCTTAAATCCACATTTAACTGCGATTACTAGTGATGGTTACTTCCCATTGGTTTAAAATCAGTGCTGCATGAATGCCGCGTGACGCGATTACAGGTGAAATCTAAACACAATGCTAGATCAGCAGCCTCCGCAACGCTGTAAGGGTCATCAGAAGCCAAGAACGCCTATACATTACCATTATCCCCCCTTTTTTACCATGGTAAAAATAACAGAATTATAGCTATTATCCCGGCAGTGTTCTTACAGGGGTAAGCCGGAGAGATAAAATGGATGGCCTAACCTCAGAATATGCCATCAATATCTGATCGGTGGGGGTCCCGGTACCCCCTGCTGATCAGCTGCGTCGCTCGTGCCAGCACCGCTTCCCCTTCATCGCGTATAATGCTCCATACTGTAAAGCGCCGATACACTTGTAGTGGTGGTCGACACAATTACAGTCTCCTCCCAAGAAAAACTGTAGTACTGTGAACCCCACGCTACAAGTGTGTTGGCGTTTTTCAGTATGGAGCCATGAAAGGCCATCACTTTTATCTCTCCGGACACCCCCGGTAACTGTTGACGTGCCATCTTCCAATTGCATAAACATGGCTCCATGACTTAGATTTTTGATATGTGAGACAAACGTTTTTGTCCTAGATTGGGACATTCTACATAAACATATAATCTACGTGAAAAGTTAAGAAACTTTGTAAATACATTGGGGGAGATTTACTGAGCGAAATGCAGCAGAGTTCGGGCTCAATTTGTTAAAAAAAAACAAAAAAAACTGGCGTTCATGCCTTACACCAGATTTATTATGTGTTGTAGACACTTTGTGCCTCACTACACAGTTTTCAAATGTCTAGAAAAGGCCGTGGCTTAAAGTGAACCAAGAAGTGTGGTAACGAAGAGATGTATCTAAAATGTTTAGCAAGATGCACCAAATTTATCATACAGAATACACCACTGCAATAAATTTGACACATCTTCTGCCTACCTGGTCTAGTTTTAAGCTGTTTAACCCCTTAAGGGTGCAGCCTAGTTTTGGCCTTAAACAGACTCTGTCACCACATTATAAGTGCCCTATCTCCAAATAAGGAGATCAGCGCTATAATGTAGGTGACAACATTGATTTTTATTTAGAAAAACAATCTATTTTTACGACTTTATGAGCGATTTTAGCTTTATGCTAATTACTTTCTTAATGCCCAACTGGGCGTGTTTTTACTTTAGACCAAGTGGGCGTTGTACAGAGGAGTGTATGACGATGACCAATCAGTGATCAATCAGCGTCATGGACTTCTCCCCATTCATTTACTCAGCGCATAGTGACACTGCGTTATTCACTATGTGTTGTCTTATACGGACACATTAACGTTACTGAAGTGTTTAGACAATGAATAGACATTCCTTCCAGCCAGGACGGGATGTCTATTCACAATCCCGGCACTTCGTTAACGTTTCTGTGGTAACCTGTCATTTACAGCGTGATCTCGCGAGATTACGCTTGCTCTGCTGTAAGTACCATAGAAACATTACCGAAGTACCGAAGTTTCTATTCCTTGAAAGAATAAGGGACCCTGGGAGAGAAGATTCTTCTTGACTGGGAGCATGATAGGGTCTTCCAATGCTAGGTACTTTAGGATTGGGAAGCAGCTTCTTTTTGGCCAATAGGGAAGAATGATGATAAGTTTTGTCAAATCTTCTTGGATTTTTCTGAATACCACTGGTATTAGAGGAAACGGAGGAAAGGCATAGGCCAGATCCATGTCAGAGGGTTGGGATAATGCATCTACCCCAAACGTGTTGTCTTTCCTCGTAGCAAATAGGTCTATTTGGGGATAACCCCACCTCAGGGTTAAGGACACAAAAATTTCCCTCTTCAGTGACCATTCTCTGGGAGTCTATTTTTTCCCGACTTAGGAAGTCTGCTGATAGACTGCGGAGACCGATAGGACATTTTCTTCTGCCCAACTGAAAATGTGTGCAGAGAGGGCTTGAAGATGTGTGTCTTGTTCCCCCCTGATGGCGAAGAAAGGACACAGTCATTATGTTGTCTGATAAGACTCTTACGTGCGTCCCTTTTAAGATGGGCGAAGCTTTTATGAATGTCTCCCATACAGCTTTTAGTTCTCTGAAGTTTTAGGACATGTACTTCATCTGAACAGGCCATATGCCTTGAAAACGCCTGTCTTGGATCACCGACCCCAGCCCTGTTTGCTGGCATCTGTGGTAAAACAATGTAAGGAGAAGTTCTCCAGTGGACCCCCTTGCTTATGTTGTTTGGGCAGAGCCACCAGTGGAGAGAAGACTTCACTGTTTTGGAAATCTGAATTCTTGAATTTATTTTTTTTTAAATATCCTTTTTATTGTCAGTTTTCACATTTTCTTACAAACATTTCACGTAAGAGTTACATCATGAGTGCGCAGCACTCAACTGTCATGGGATTAACTTTTAAATTAAATTCAACATAACATATAAACACACCAACATAGAAACATGGCATAATTGTCGATCTTCGGATGGACCAAACAAACATGACTCCCCCAACTCCAACACCACCTAGATCATCAATGAGTTTCCACTCATCCTTTCTCCCCCAGCTGGCTCACAGTTGCATCCTCCCTAAAACGCCTGCCAAGAGCTGCGTGCAGTACCACTTTGTGTACTGGAAAGGCCTAACAATTTCCGCTATTTCGGCTGTTGTACATTGCGTTTCTATAAATACTTGCCACTTATCAAATAGCTTCTTGGTTCCCGTTTCCTTCCGCCTTTCCACCTCCACCCTCTCAAGAACCAATAACTGTTTCAGCCGTGACACAATCAATTCTAACCCCGGCATGTCTGCCTCTAACCAGTGACTCAGGAGGCATCTCAAAGCTACCAGTAGAATCGTGTGCACCAACACGGGAGGTGATCTTACTCCTCGAGCACCCTCTTCCTCTGGCGGCCGCGCTTGATGGAATAGTAGCGCTTGAGGCGTCATTGGGAGATTCGTTTTCCAATGGTCCTTAATATATTTCTGTACCATCCCCCAAAATCGTTTCGTATGTACACACCCCCACACTCCATGCCACAAATTCATCAGTGGTGTATTGCACTTGGGACAACTTGTAATGCGATCAGGGAAAGATTGTGAGGGCAAGATATTAAAGCCATATATAGCTGCATGCATCAACTTGAAATAGGTTTCCCTCCAGCTCTCATTTATCACACTCTTCCGTACCGTCTCCCAACCTCCCAGTATGGTCTCTCCTATATCTGGATCCTGAGTCCACCGTTCCCAGCTTTTAAAACTAATCCTTAATTGCGGACGAACAAAACCCTCTCTCAATGCTCTATACATTCCTGAAATGGTCGCCCGCCCAGTTGTTGGACCTATGACCTCATCCAGAGTGTGCGTAGTAGCTTCCTTACTCAAATCCCTGAGCCTGGAGGTACAAAATGTTCGTACCTGAAGTACTTGCAAAAAATTGACTCTATCTACTATGGGTCTGAGTTTAGCGGTGATTTCCTCCCCAGTTAACCACCTCTTTTCCTCTGTATGCATAAGATCCCCTGCGCTACCAATGCCCCATGAGGCAATTCCGTCCCCCTTGTCCATTCCCGGTAAAAACTCCGGATGACCGCTCAACGGCATATACTTCGATAACAGGTGGGGTAACCCAAACTGCTTACGTACCACTTTCCAAGCTAGAACTGTATCTCTCAATACAATGGAGGTTTTGAGACGGCACGGAAGAGAAGCGATTCTACAATGTAACAAAGCTTTCAGGTTCCAAGGTGAAGCATACTCCCCTTCCAGATCTAAATTGGAATAATTACTTGTTTCATGAAGCCAATCTACTACATGACGCAAAAGACAGACCACGTTATAACCCCTGACATTCGGAACGTTCACACCCCCTTCTTGTTTACCCATCATGAACTTGGTGAGTGCTATGCGCGGCCTTTTTCCTGCCCATATAAATTTAGTGAATGAAGCCGTCAATTTCGAGACATCCACATGCTTCAATAAGAGAGGTAGCGTTTGAAAGGGGTATAGCAATCTAGGAAAACTAACCATCTTGATCAGATGACATCTTCCCAAGAGGGACAACGGCAATTGGCCCCATCTAGTGAGTTCCGCTTGTATTTTTTTAATTAACGGGGGATAATTTAAGCCATACAGAGTGTCTGGTACCCTCCCTATTTTGATACCCAGATAGGTAATGCAGTGTTCCACCGGTGATATCCCGCAACCCAAGGATTGCCAAAAGGTCTTTGGCAATGGCCTGCCCAACTCCAGCAGTTCGCTCTTAGCTATATTGACTTTGTATCCCGAGCATTCCCCAAATTCCTGCAAAAATTGAAAAACCTTCCCTAAATGCTCCTGAGGGTTTGACATAAAAAGTATGACATCATCAGCGAACAGGGCTAATTTCACTGCACAAGATCCCACTTGAATTCCTCTGAACATATCCGATTCCTCCAAGAATCTGGCCATAGGTTCCAGTGCTAGATTGAATAGCAGGGGCGACAAGGGGCAACCCTGTCGTGTTCCTTTATGTAATTGGAAGGGATCTGATAGGAACCCCGAGGAATGAACGCGTGCTTGCGGGCTAGTGTAGACTCCCTTCAGGAAGACCCGGAAATCTCCCTGAATGTTCATTTTGTCTAGCACCATCCCCAGCCATTCCCATTGTATGTTATCAAAGGCTTTCTCTGCGTCTAGCGCTAAAAGTGCCGGCCTGGTACCTGGCTGGGGATCGTGCCTAACTGTTTCTAGCACCGTCAATACCTTGCGTAAATTTGTCACTGCAGCCCTGCCCTTTACAAAGCCTACCTGAGATTTTCCCACCAGTATGGGTAGATACATAGCCAGTCGATTGGCCAAAATTTTTGTGAGCAATTTCTGATCTTGATCTATCAGCGAGATGGGGCGGTACGACCCCGGGTCAAGAGGATTCTTCCCCTTCTTGGGTAACACCTTTATATGCGCTACCTTGGCCTCTGCTGGTAAAGCTCCCGTTCCTAGTAAAGTATTATAATATGCCACCAAGGTAGGGCTGATTTCTTCTCTCAGAGATTTGAAAAACTCCCCTGTGAATCCATCCGGACCCGGGGCCTTTCCGTTAGATAATGTTTTAATGGCGCTCCAAACTTCCTCTAGTGTAATCTCCGCGCTCAAATGGCCATTCTGCTCCTGGGTAAGCCCTGGCAACTTCACCTTCTCCAAAAATTCCCTCCCTTTTTGGAGATCTATGGGTGTTTCTGAGTAAAGGGCTTGGTAATATTTACTTAATATGGTATTGATTTTTTTTGGGTCCGAGGTAGGAGTTCCGTTTGATTCTTTAAGTGTTGAAATATGTGCCGGTGCATACCTCCCCTTTGCTAACCGCGCTAATAATTTGCCCGCCTTATTGCCGAAACGCATTAAATCAGCATCAAATTGGGACCGGTAAATACTCTCTCTTTTGTCTAACCATTGATCAAACTGTCGCTTGGCTTCCTTCCATTCCTCCCCCAATAGCACTGATGGCGAATGTAGGAATGCTGTGTACGCACGCCGTAATCTGTCGCTCGCTGCCTTGTATCCTTCGGTCGTCTTACGTTTAAGATTAGACATATACTGCATGATTTTCCCTCTTATTACCGCCTTGGCTGTACGCCAATACAATGACGGTTCCGAACGATGCGCTACATTATCCCCATCGAATTCCATCCACCACCCCTTAAGCTTCTGTGTAAAGCCCTCATCCTTTGCCAGAAAAGCGGGAAACCTCCAGATAAAATCCGTTCCTCTAGCTACTGTGTCAGCCAATGTAATGGTAACCGGAGCATGGTCCGAAATAACTAAATCTTCAATTGCCGCTTCACGTAAACGTCGCGCCATTGCGTCACTAACTAACAAATAATCAATACGCGACCATGACTGATGAACATGAGAGAAATGTGTATATTCCCGCGCATCTGGGTGTAAACTCCTCCACGCATCTATTAGGGCCGTGTGTCTTAAAAAGTCGGGCAAGATCTTATCTCTATTTCTCTGCGAACTAGTCCCTGCGCTCCTATCCTCCTTTGAAGACCTTACAGTGTTAAGGTCTCCCCCTAAAATCAAAAACCTAGTGCGATCCTGCTGGAGTTGGGTTTCCAAGTGACCAAAAAAACCAGTGTTAACCGTATTTGGGCCATACACATTATGAATACTGATGGTTTCCCCTGCATGCTCCATCACTAGATGGATCCAACGGCCCTCGTCATCCCGCTCCTGGGACACCAGCGTAAACGCAAAGTTTTTATGTACCAGAATTATAACTCCCGCCTTACCCTCCCTTGCCGACGAGCCAAAAACCTGACCCACCCAGAACTTTTGCAAATACTTAAACTCCGGCTCGGTTAGGTGAGTTTCCTGCAATAGGGCCACATCAGGATGCAATCGTTTCATGTGCCTTAAAAGTTTGGTCCGTTTCTGTGGGGATCTCAGCCCTTTAACGTTCCAAGAAACTATTTTCATGTTATTGGACCGTGTTTAAGATGAGCTAAAGTGCCTAAAAGTCATGTGGAGTCCAGGGAGTCAGATCCGTCTTTTCCCAAAAGCCATGTACAAACATTAACATTATCATTAACATCATAACCAAACCCTGGCTTGTAAGCCAGAACCAACAAGGCCAACCATCCCTTACCTAACAAAATCATAAAATCACCTGCGGCAAGGGTTAGCAGTCCCTTAATACCCACTGGTGTATGTGACTTCACTTTTTTCTGTTATGCCAGAACGCGCCCCTCCCTCCCCCTCCCCCCCCAGCCTGCCTATATGGCTCCTTCCATGAGGAAGTAACACCTGCCCTTGCCCTCTCAGTACCTCTTTGTCGCCTGCGCACCCTTATGTACCTTCCCTTATCATTACTTTAACAGCCTAGAGTCCGTTAGGATTGCATCTTCACATTTCCCTATGAACCTTGCTTCGCTTCAAGGTTTCCCTACCTCCGTGCCCCCTATCTCCTACCACAATGTCCCTCAGTCTGCCATTGTAACAGATAACACTAATCCCTTGCGTGGGGGAGGCATTGTATAGCTCCCGTTCAATCCCGCCCACCAGGGACAATCTCAGATCCTGATCTAACTCCCTCACAAATATCTTGCATTGAAAAAGCAGGGAAATATCAGAATGCATATACTTCAACCTTGATAACATTGTAGCATTGTAACAATAGGTCAACTATTGACCGGTACATAGTGCTGTATAAGACCGCAAAATATCCCCCTCAATAACTTTCAGATTATCTGTAAACTTATCTGTATCTGGTCGGAATCTGCAATTGGTCTACAGCGTCCACAAAATCACATCAGCTTAAATAAAATGCGCCAAAAAGGACTTCGTCCGTCAATCAGGAGACGTGGATCGGGTGCGGTCCCGTGTTCGCCTCTGCGGCTTCGGAGAGTCCCCTCTATTTCCGGCTCGACCCCCCCGGGATCTTCCAGGTGTGGGCATTAAGGCTTCTGCCCAGGTACGCTCCATATTTAGCCGGTTCCTTTTGTCTTCTCTTGACTTGCGCTGCGGACTATGTACTGGACTGTGACGCTCCTCTTGCTGTGATCTGTTCCCACCAAGCTCTGCAAGTGCGTCCTCCGCTTCCTGTGGAGTGGTGAAAACCTTGTTCCGCCCGTTCTCTTGAAACACCCGCAGGGTGGCTGGGTACTGCAGGCTAAAGCGTATTCTCGCTTGGAACAGCGCGGTGCAGATCTTGCTGAAAGCCCGCCTTCGTTTTGCAACCTCCGCCGAGAAATCCTCAAATAGTAGCACTTTCATGCCCATTATTTCCAAAGGACGCGATCTGCTGCGGAAAGCTTTCATGAGTGCCACCTTGTCATTGTAATCCAACAGTTTGAAGATCACTTGTCTGGGACGATGTGAATTATGGTCAGCTGTTGCTGGGAGGTTTCTGGGGCCCGGCCCCACTCTATGCGCCCTCTCCACCCGGCAGGGACGGGGG
The DNA here is from genome assembly GCF_050947455.1 of Rhinoderma darwinii. Lineage (NCBI taxonomy): Eukaryota > Metazoa > Chordata > Amphibia > Anura > Rhinodermatidae > Rhinoderma > Rhinoderma darwinii. Next base: position 382,829,152 of record NC_134690.1, on the reverse strand, counting down.
AGACCTAAGGCTTCCGGCAATGTCCTCTCACACACTCGCTGCAAATCAGCAGATATCACCGCTTCTTTCAGCCCCACCAGTCGCAGGTTGCTCCTCCTGGAGCGGTTTTCCAGATCCTCCACCTTGTCCCCCAACTGCGCAGTAACAGACAGCACCCCTTTGAGTTTGGATTGCAGGCGTTCATTTTCATCCTCCAGCAGCGTCATACGCTGTTCTAACTCATCAGCTCTGATAGTGACTTGTGCCAGCTCCGCATGCACGCGGTTTAGAGAATCTTGCACCGTTTTTTCCAGCGCCTTTTGCAGGTCTGGCGCTATCTGTTTGGCTACTTCACGGGCCAGGGTTACATAGTCAATGGCTACTGGAAGAGCGGACAGTACATGCTCTGCCGGGCTTGAAAGCTGGGACTGATGGTGCTGCAGCTCATCTTCCTGTGTGTATAGCAGGGTCGCAGTGGCGGGAAGCGCCGCCATCTTACCTCCCTTTACCACGGCCGCGGCTGATTCCTCCATGGCTGGCTTCTGCGCGCTTCTGAGGAGGTACCTGTCCATACAGGCACCACCGATGATGTTGCCGTGTGCAAGGCTGGTGACTTCCCCGCTGATTATCGTTGCCGTAGCGACTATTGCGAGCTTACAGGCTGGACGGGAGCGGGAGCTCAGTCACTCGCGTCCTGCATCCCCAGCGCCGGAACCGGAAGTCTGAATTCTTGAATTTAAGGAGTCCTGTTTTCGATCCCACTGGGACAGGATCAGATTTTGTAAGGGTCTGGAGTGAAATTGACTCCATGGAATGGATTGGATGCAAGACGACATCAATTCCAACATCCACATTCCTTCTCTTATGGAACAGGTGCTCTTTCCCCAAAATTTTCTCACTTCTGTCAGTAGAAGTACTTGTTTCTCCCTTGGGAGGAAGGAATATTGAAGGGAGGAGTCTAGTAGCACTCCTAAGAAGACCTTCTGTTTTCGGGAGGAAGACTTGACTTCCCGAAGTTGATTATCCATCCTAATTCCTGTAGTAGGGAAAGAACCTATAACCGATGGCTGTTTAAAGATAGACGGAGTGTCTGCTGTCAGCAGGAAATCGTCTAGATATGGGATAATCACTATGTTTTGACTTCCTAAGAATGCAATAATCTCTGCCATAATCTTTGTAAAACTTCTGGGGGCGGAGGAAATGCTGAAGGGGAGATAGACAAATTGGAAGTGGAGAACGGAAGGACAGTTCTGAATCGCGAATCTGAGGAATCTCTGGTAAGCAGGGTGGATAGGGACGTGATAGTACGCATCCTTTAAATCGTTCGTACACATTGACGCTTCTTCCCTTATTAGAGGGATAGTTGATCTGATAGACTCCTTTTTGAAATTTCGATATTTCACCCATTTGTTCAATAACTTCAGGTTGATTATCGTTCTGTAAGAACCGTTTGGTTTCTTGACCAAGAAGATTCTCGAATAGGGGGCCTTGAATCTTTAACTGGAGTAATTGCTTTTAATTGTAGCAGTTTTTGGATGTCGAGGATAAGGATCTGATGAAGATCTCTTGATCGGTACTTTGTTATTAGAAACTTCTCTGGAGGAATGGAGAATTCTATTTTGTACCCTTCTTCTATAATCTGTAGAACCCAAGGGTTCTGGGTTATTCTGGTCCAGTTGTCGTCATTGCTTTGAGGGCTGAAATTAGTTATTGGGGTTGAGGAGATATCCTCGACCCCCTACCCCCCTTGGGATAACTCCGCGACCGGATTTTCCTTTCCCTCTGTAGTTCTGTAAGGTTGCTTCCCTCTGTTGGCGAAACATTTACAAAACTGAGGAGGCTTTTTAGGTTTCTCTTCTGGAAACCCCTTTTTTCTATCCGTTGCGCTCTCCAGCATGTTATCCAGGAGAGGACCAAACATCAGAGATCCTGTAAATGGGATAGCACATAGCTTGTTTTTGGACTTCGTGTCTCCTGACCACATCTTGTGCCATAATGCTCTTCTAGCAGCATTTGAGAGAGCCCCATTCCTGGCAGCAAATCGAATGGATTCAGCTGATGCGTCTACCAAGAATCCGGTTGCCATTTTTAGTAAGGGTAGAGTTTCTAATCGATCTTCTCTTGATGTTTTCATCATTAAATGGGTCTCCATTTGGTTTAACCATATAAACATCGACCTTGCTACAGATGTGGCCCAATATTTGTAGAGATTAAAGCGGATGAAGATTCCCAAGCTCTTTTTAGCAGCCCGTCTGCCTTCCCGTCCATGGGGTCCTTCAACTGAGAGGAATCTTTGAAGGGGATTGCGTTTTTATTTAGCAACCCTAGTCACTGGAATATCCACTTTTGGGATCTCATCCCAAGGTTTAGTGTCTTCTGGATCAAATAGAAGTCTGTTTTTAAATTCTCTTGAGATGAAGAGTCTTTTTTCTGAATCCTCCCATTATATCGTTACCATTTTCTTGAGATTCTCATTTACCGGAAAAATCTTTGTTTTCTTCTCCGTCAGACGCCCAAACATCTCATCCTGGATGGTATGGGGTTGGTCTTCTTCGGGAATATCCCTTGTCTCCCGCATTGCCTGGATTAAGGTATTGGACATCTCAGAAGAGAAGAATTTTTTTTTCTCCTGAGTAGATGAGGCTAAAGGCAAGAGTTCCTCTCCTTCTTCTAACTCCCCCTCTGATAAGTAATAACCCTCCTGCTCAGAGTCAGACCCCTGAGGAGATGGCGGTCACCATTTTTATTCCACTTCAGTCCGTGGCCTTTTTGCCTGGGAGTTTAACAGAGTTTCTTGAGGAGGGGTGAGGGAGGCTAATGACTGACTCACTTCCTCGCGAATCATAGCCCTAAGTTCAGACATAAACGTTGGTTCTTCCTCTTTTAGTAGTTTTGCGATACAATTCTTGATACAATTGTTTCTTATGCGACTCTGGCAGTTTTTTCCCACAATCAGTTTGTCTCTGAGAGGAATCTTTATCCTAGAGAAAACAAAAAGGCAGGTAAAGTATGGTGTACTTAAATACGGAGTTGTAACCCTTACCCCAAGGATGAGACTCACATGACCCTGGGACATATCTGGAATTCCGTCAGAACGAGATAGTTCCATCACCGCAACAAGCAATAGTGAAATGCAATATCCAATCCACAAGATATATGCTTAAGGCTGTATATATAATTCCACGTTAGCGGTATTAGCTCTAACTACATACGTGTGCGGGTCCCTTTAAATGCGGGCGTTTTGAATTTCCCGCCTTCCAAGATGGCTGCGGACCGGAAGTAGCCCGACGTCATTTCCGGTCGTGGCTATTCCACTTACGAGGATGTTGCCGGTGCGACCAAGCTTATGGAGCTGCCGGTCCTCGCATGGTCACGCAGTCTCGGCCGGAGCCTGGCTTGGGAATCCCGAACCCCACACACTACCGGAACCCTGCCTAAGATTCATAAGGTAGGTGTTTTGGTTGAGAGCTAAGGGACCTCTCGTTAGAGAGGTATTAGCCTAGGCACATAGGAGGAATAGAAGGGAGAGTGCACGGCCTCCCCGATCTCGTTCCCTGCCCAAGTTTTTTTTATCCAGGAGCGACGTCTCTCTGCTCCTGACCCTGTAGGGACAGGAAGAACACTGGAAAGTGGGTGGTGGGAGGGGCCTTTTAACCTCTCTGTCTTCCTGTCCCTATAGAGGTCAATAGGGCAACCTCCTGTTGTGCTGTCATGAGAGATGTACTGGATTTTTACTTTTTTTTTGTCCCACTAGGAGACTTGAGGACAGGAGGCCCTGATCGCAGTTCTAATACACCACTACATGCGTAGTGCAGTGTATTAGAGCGGTCAGCTACTCACTGACAGCAAGCATCGTCAGGACCCACTAGGCTTCCGTAGATGGCATAGCCGGAGGCCATAGCCACCATCGCCGCCCGCTATCATATAGCCGCTATCGAACGTGGCTCCAAAGGAGTTAATCAGCGGGGACAATGCGATTGGTCCCGCCGAAGCAGCTGCGGCAACTGCTGTACGAGACAGCAGTTGTCACAGCTCCTGTATGGGCCGGGAGGATGGCCGAAATGGCTGATCCTCCCGTGACGTACTATTAGGTCATGGAGCGCGAACGATGCAGTTACCATGACCTAATAGTACGTCCAGGAGTGGGAAGGGGTTAAGCTTAAGACCGTAATGATCGATCTGCCCCATTGTAGTACATTGAGACGGATTTATAGCCCAGAGCTTCTTTCACAATTCTGCTGGTTATTAGAGCCAGTTGGCAGAGATGATAGACACAATTAAGCAGAGTTCCTATAATGTAATGTTCTCTCCCACATTTAATTCTGGGAAATATTGGGAAATATTGATTTTCATAACCATTACAATGTCGGGGGGCGTGGCATCGTGGATGGCCGCTTTTAGATGGAGCTCCCTCATGGCCAGCTGAATCCGCGTTGTGTCGCCGCCATCCTGCTTCACACCCGGGCATCGACACCTCTCTGGACTACAGAGAGTCGGGTGCATCACGGGAGCTCACCATTTCTCCTCCCCGGAGCCTTGGGCGGTGTAACGCCGAAACGGACCCAGTCGCTGCTGCTGCCGTCGCCATCTTGGGTGACACACACGGGCTGACAAGAACGCCAGGGCCTGCGACGCAGAGGTAAGGGGAAGCCTTTACCCTACCCCCCAGGCCACGCATAATTATTGGAGGTCCTCTGTCCTGCTCTCTGTTACAGCCTTGTTGATGCCCACCAGACGGCCACAGACGCGGCCATAGTCACGGAGGCTACCTGTGCCTGCAGTCCCGGCGTGACACTCACGTCCTCCTCCTGGAGTATATTCTCCCCAGGCTTGTACGCCGCGGGCATGGGATTCTCTGAGCTCCCTGTGGTGGAGCAGAGGGAACTGCGCCACACGAGGGTCCGCTCTGAGTCCTGAATATTTTGGGCCACATATAGTGGAAGCGGGGTCCCGCCATTACACCCCTGTGTCAGCATTGTACTGCAGAGAATTACACCTCTGCCTGCTTCTCATGGTCTATACTATACTCATGCCAAGATATTCTAGGCTCTTGATTTAAAGCGACGCACGCCCGGAGGCTGGACAGGCCTGTGACTATCTAAAAACGTGGGGCGCTACTGCACGTATGTTGATTTTTCTTACTATAACTCGCTGGGGGTTCAGGGCGGCCCTCCTGTATTCACCATGCTTTCACATGCTTAGGATCGCAGCACTATGTTCCTAATGCCATAATGAATATGTGACGCATCACTGAATTGCTTCCCCATCATAGCCCTCTGCTTGCACCTGTAGCGCTCCTTAGGCGCACTCGCTTCTCCCCGCGGTTTGGGGATTGTGTCATGGACAAATTCCTAACGAAACATACAGAAGGGAGACACACCCGATCCCAGCTTTCTCAGTCATCGACATGCAAAAGTCCAAAAGCAACTCCAAAGGGGACAAACAGGCTCCCAAATCCTCATCTGCCAAAGCTTCTTCATCATGGCCGCAGTTTGCACCGGAGTTGACGATGGGAGGGGACATTACGCCACCAAGGTTGTCTCCACAATACAGTCCGCAGCACAGCGGTGAGATGGACAGCAACCAAGCCACCCTGGTAGCTCAAGAAGTCTCTAAAATGTTGTTGCCCTTTTTTGACAAGACTGGAGGTATTGCACACTTCTATTAATGCAGCTCTGGCACAACTTACATCGCATTCCCAAAAGATTGCGGACTTGGAAACGAGTGTTGTAACGACAGACACCTCGATGTCGGCAATGGAGGAAAATGTTCGGCAAATCCAAGCCTCTAATCAAGAGCTAAGAGACAAGCTGGACGACTTGGAGATCCGGGATAGACGTAACAACTTCCGTTTTGTGGGCATCCCGGAAAAGGTGACTGGTGAACAACTGCTGGAGTATCTTTGTAAAGACCTCCCAACTGCTCTGACCATTGAGCTTGCCGGTGACTCGATCATGATAGAAAGGGCACACAGACTGGGCCCTCCAAGAACTGGGCGGAATGCGGGGGATGGCAGACCTAGTCCGGTGATCGCCAAATATTTTCACTGGGCGATAAAGGAGAAAGTCCTAAGGGCCTACAAACAACAGAGGGAACTACTCATCCACGACTCTGAGATCCTAATATTCCAGGACTACGCGGCAGTGGTCGTTCAGAAACGCAAAGCTTTTGCCCCTATCTGCCGTATACTGTATGACAGGAATACTCGGTTCCAACTCTTGTTCCCAGCCAAATTGAAGGTGCAGGATGATGACCACACACTCATCTTTGAGGACCCCGTACAGGCCAGAAGACAACTTCGCACGGTGGCTCAGTGGTTAGCACTATTGCCTTGCAGTGCTGGGGTCCTGGGTTCAAATCCAACCAAGGACAACATCTGCATGGAGTTTGTATGTTCTCCCCGTGTTTGCGTGGGTTTCCTCTGGGTACTCCGGTTTCCTCCCACACCCCAAAAACATACAAATAGGGAATTTAGATTGTGAGCCCCAATGGGGACAGTAAAAAAAGAGGACCTCTGTACAGCGCTGCGTAATATGTTGGCGCTATATAAGTAACATAAATAAATAAAAATGGTGCAGGGTGACTCACGTCTTTGAAAGGGGATGCTTGCACACGTGGCATATGGACATGTGCTTATTATTCATCTAGTCAAAAAATTTTTACTTATAGCTGTTCTACCTCTTTGATGGCGAATATGTTGTTACCCCAACCCAGGCTCGCCATCGATGTTGTTTACATGTTTATTTTGTATTTACTATTCTCGCTTGTGCTAAACTCCTTTCTCTTGCATATGACTGGGGGCATGGTTCTCGCCGCTACACACACCACTGGGATTAGGCTGGGCACGCGGCTAGCTGGGACCGCGGGGTGCAGCTGGATGTTTCATAATCTGACTTGGATCCAGCTTTGTGACACGGGATGAGTACCCAACATACGCACCCTCCTGACACATATCACAATTCTCCCCATATCCGATTCCTCTCCTGGAATGTGGATGGCTTGAATACACCCTTGAAGAGGAAGAAGGTGCTTAATCACCTTAAACGGCTCTTGCCCGATATTCTCTTTTTACAGTAAACTCATTTGAGATCGGGCACACAGAGCAGATTGATGGCCCCTTGGTTATCTGATTGCTACTCAGCATCAGATTCTTCCTCTTCCAAGGGGGGTGGCGATCCTTTTTAGAAAGGGCTTGCGCTACACACTGGAAAGTTCAAATCAGTGACACACAGGGTAGATACTTCATTTTACATGTAAAGATAGCCGATGTCCCTTATTTGTTGGTCAATATCTATGCTCCAAATCATGACCAGCAGGAATTTTATCCAGAAATTCTTCAACTAATATTGGGTCTCCCTAGACATAGCCTAATTATCGGGGGGCGATTTCAACCTGGTGCAATGTCCCGCCGTGGATAGGTCCCCTCCTACCCCTCAGTCTCAGGCTGCTGCTTCCTCTCTTCATGGATTCGCTCAATGTATGCAATCCCTGGAGGGTGCTGGACGAGGGAGCACGTGAATACAAATGCCACTCGGTTGCCCACAATTCATTCTCACGCATAGTTTATTTTTTAATATCAACGTCCTTGTTAGACTCCCACTCTTCCTCCTGGATTCACCCCATCACCATATTGGATCATGCTCCGATCACTATGACTGTCGATCTCGCACTCCTCACCAAAAACTAGAATATGGCGATTTTCCGCTTACTTGGCAGAATCTGAGGAATTCAAACAATATCTGTGCCTGCACTGGGGCAACTATCTGGATGATAACTCCCCCATGTGGAAAATGTACCGCTCTTGTGGGCGACGTCCAAGGCAGTGATGAGAGGGCATATTATAGGATATCTGTCTCAGAAGCGGAGAATACAGAAAGCCCGTTTTGATGCCCTATACAAGGATCTACTAGTGGCCCAAATAACTTACATAGATGATGCTACCCCACTCAACCAACAGACTTACCAAACTGCAAAACATTTGTTAGACGCTTTTATCCATACTGAATCGCATTGGCAGGTTAAATCCACAGAGAACAGGTTTTATAGATGGGGGAATAAAACTGGTAAGCTACTCGCGACCATCGCAAAACAAAAGCATCCCTACAAACCGATTTTGTCCCTACGTAATCCCCTTACAAGTATTGTGTCTACTGAATCAACGAAAATAGCAAACATTTTTACCGCTTACTATGAAGATCTTTATAGAGTGGCCCTGGCCTCTCCCCCAGACATTAACTTCTTTCTGGACACGGTTGAATTGCTCTCCCTCTCTGTGTAAAGCAACCATCCCTTGGTTGAACTTCATGGACATGTGTCTTTTTTCAACCGTACAAACTATGTAACTATATGTAACAAGCTTTATTGAATGCAGAGATACAGGAGGATGAGGAGAGGCGAGCTATTTCAACAGCCTCTAATGGGAAGACTCCGGGTCCAGACAGATTTTCATCAGAATACTATAAAATTTTGGCGCCGCAGCGGATCCGTTTTGACTAATTTATATAATGATGCGTTTTTGCACCCCATGCCCATTGACCGTTTCACAGAATCACGCACAGTGCTTTTAGCCAAACCACATAAAGATCTTTCCCTGACTCAATCATACCGTCCTATCTCGTTACTTAACCACGACTACAAGCTGTTGGCCAGAATACTGGCGGATAGGTTGCAATGCTTCTTTCCTGATCTTTTGTCTAATGCTCAAACGGGTTTTACACGAGGTAGGACTTGTATAAAAAATATCAGATCTGCCATAGCCGTAGCAGGATCCCGCGCAGCCGGTGACTATGTTAATGAGTCTCGACGCTGAGAAAGCATTTGATACTGTGGCATGGCCGTTTTTGGATGAGGTGCTGGTCCGTACGGGGGTGGGTTCTATTTTTACCAAATTCATCCAGTCCCTTGGTAGGGAGGCGGCGACCAATGGGCATAACTCTACCCCTATAGATATTTTTAGAGGCACCAAGCAGGGATGCCCCCTGTCCCCCCTTCTGTTTAATCTTTCCATAGATCCCTTACTACGTCACCTTTCTAAGACCTTAACTTTTCAGGGCCTTACTGTACAAGACCTAGAACTAAAAGTAGCCGCTTTTGTGGATGATATCCTGTTGGTAGTTACAGACCCCAAGCGGGCACTAAACCCCCTTCTTGAAGAACTAGACTGGGTGGGCCGATTATCGGGATACTATCTTAATAGGGACAAGACAGAAACATTATTGTTGAGAGGGCCTTCTAAACCCCTTTGGGCAGCCGTCTTCCCATTTAGATGGAACACTCAGGCGATCAAATATTTAGGAGTCGAAATCTCCAGACACCCTGCTAAACTCTACAGACTTAATATCACACGTTATATAGAGGAATTATAAAGGACTCTCTCAAATTGGAAACACTTCACCCTTTCATACCTAGGGAAGGCCAATCTTCTTAAGAGGACGGAGTTCCCTGGTCTATATATTTTCCATACCCTCCCAATATATCTCACCCCTAAAGATGAAAAACGCGAGAGCGAGAGAGAGCGTGCGATATCCTGCATTGCCTACCAGATTTTACAACAAACAAGAGCCAATGGGGGCATTAATTTCCCCAACATTAGGCAGTACAACCTGGCGGCCTTGTTCCGTTATGTCTCGGACTGGCTTGGGAGCACCTCTCATTATGCTTCGTACAATCTGGATTCCAGATTATTTTCTGCACAGGCTTTGTCGGGACTCCTGCATATTCCATATGAGGAATTATCTGTAGAGACTAGAGCTAGCCCGCTACTTTTTGTCACTTGGAAAGCCTGGCAGAAAATCAGGCGACATCACCAGCCTTCTCCTCTGTTACCTCTACACTTGCCACTTATTTGTAATAATCATTTTCAGAATGGTAATCCACGGGCTATTATCCACAGATGGCACACGTTAGGAATCACCTAACGTAGGGCTCTTACACTTCCAGAACTCCGCTCTAAATATCCCGAGTTACCCATCGATCACTTTAGTTTTCTTCATGTCGACAGTTATATAAAAAAAGGTTTTACCGCAACGGTCAGATCTGGAATGGAATCCTTATTTGCTCCTAAAATTCTCCAGTCCCAACTCCTCGAAGGGCCAAATATCTAGAAACTACCAATTCCTTCATGTTCCCCTTGATTACTCACAATCCCAAACTCCTTTAACTAAATGGCAGGGTGACGATCAGACTAACTCCTACCACGATACTGGAGGCTCTAGAGTAGGCACATACATTTCTTCCCTCTGCCCGCTTTCTGGAAATGCGACTTAAGATTGCCCGTATTTGACACCAAGTGTGGGGTATAAGATTGGTATCTATGAATTGTCGTGTTGCTTCAAATGTCAAGCACCCGCAGCCAATCTCTACCATTGTTTGTGGTCGTGCCCGCACATTTGTACATTTTGGTCTCGCATACGCACATTCACTACTACTCACCTCACTAATTTTGGCCCTGATACGATACTGTGGGCGGTGTTTGGGTACATGGACCCTGAAGTTCACAGGTGAAAGCCATATTACAAACCTGGCTTGCTAATCAGCCCCCACCTTTCAAATTATTCTTGGATAAATTATCCTATCTATTGAAAATGAACTGGGTGGAGGCCTCTCTCCATAAAGAATTACAGGTCCAACAATTTTTTGAAACATGGGAAACATTCATTGCATTCATTATTTCCACAAAACATTCAAATACAAATACGGAAATGCTTTGAACCAACGGTCTAGTTCCACGAACAGGTGCTCCTGGGGAATGCACCCGTGTAAGATACAGTCAGGATCCTGGTGGTTGTCTGGTGTGGGCGAGAGCCATGCTCCTTCTTCATGTCCTTCCTATTGCTCCCCTGTCCCCGCACTGATACGATGGGTTCTGTTGGGGTGGCTGTGCGCGGTGGGCTGGTTCCCACAGACGCTTCCATCCCTGATTTATGTTTTTCTTTTTAAAATTCAATGAGGTGGGGAATTACTTACAATTTAATATGCATGTGAATGTTGCATCTGAATTGTTTCCTTTATAAGCACAGCGAGATAAAAATTTAAAGTTATTTTGTTTTCTCCCCCCCCCCCATCTACTTATCCTGCTTGACCAGTTAAGTCAATCTCTTGATGATGTGTAATTTGTGTTTACTGGAAATATAACTGATCCTCTGGACTGCTGATTGTAATACATTGTTCCCCCTACCTTCTTTCCTTCTGTTTTCCCCACAAAAAGGAGTTTTAAAAAAATAAAATAAACAATTACAATGTCCGGAGTAAAGAACACACTTTCCAGGATGCAAATCACTGTGTAGACATTGAACCAGCAGGGATAACGGGGCAGGGGGTGAACTCAAAAGCAGAATTGCAACTGGAGCTCTGGATGAGAATGGACTATAAAATAGGTTGTAACTCTGGATCAGTACAAGATACGTAAAGCAAAGCAATAGAAAGATTTGGCCTGGTGGCCCATAATACAGAGCACAATACGGAACCATATTATGGGCTGCATAATTCTGTGTAAGGCCGGAGACTGAGTTTTCCCTTCTTGGGGAGAACGTAAATCAATTTTTTTTTATTGAATCGGTGACTAGAAAATAACCAGAACATTGCTTCTATAGAAAACTGCAATTTAAAGGGATACCACATTTTTTACCCGTACATAAATGTTATTCTTTGTACAGTAAAAAGTTATACAATTTTCCCAATATACTTTCCGTATAAATCCCTCAAAGTTTGCAAGACCTCTACATGGTGTCACTTAATAGGAACCTTCTTCGTTTACTTCCAGGGAATAAAAATCTGACCATGGTCATGTGATGGACCCGCAGGAGAAGAAAGGATTGCAGGTACAGTGTGTGTATCAGAGCGGTGTCTTAGAATTGTCCTGCAGTTGTGTGTCCATCACATGACCAGGACAGATTTTTATCCACTGGAAGTAAACAGTGAACGTTCATATTGAATGTCAGCAAGCAGAGATCTTACAAACTGATGCATTAATACAGAAAATATATTGGAAAATTGTATAACTTTTCACTATACATAGAATAACATTTATTTGCTGAAAACCACAGTATCCCTCTAAATCACGTTTTGGTCTCGGTCATTTCATAGGTAGAGTGTATTGGTGGGCGTTTTTTTTTTTTACGCAGTTGTGCAGCACTATAATAAAAAAAATAGATTTACATTTTCCCTTAGAAGGGAAAGTTCACACGGAATTATGCAGCCCATAATATGGTTCTGTAAACCGTGATGGTTTCCATTCAATGACAGCAAGCATAGATCTTTAAAAGCATGAGGAAGTGATCCAGAAAGTCACTTTTCGTTATACAAAGAATTGCTGAAAACTAAATACCCCGTTAAGTGCAATTTTTTGACTTACTAAAGTCAATGGGGAAAAACAGAAGACAAGGCACGGGACCATTCTGTGGTTTCATTTTTTTTTTTTTAGGGGTTTTCTGCACTATTTTGAAGGGATATATGTATGACCTTAGTAAAGATTCTATTCGCATAAGCCTTGTTCACACGGCGTGTATTTGACGCACTTTTCGGCACGTTTTACATGCCGAAAAACGCATGATTTAAGATTTCCATTGACAACAATGGGAAAGAGCATTGTTTGTGCATACGTGTTTTTTTACGCAAGCGTATATAAAAAAAAGATTAGTGTAAATAAAGAGTTAGGGCAACTCTTTGGTGCGTAAAACGTGCCGAAAACACGTCAATTCTCAGTCAATGGGAGTCCTAAGTACGCGTAATAAAAACATGCAGAAAGTGCGCACAAAACACGACAAAAATTCTAGCGTTGTGGACATGTTTACACATAGGCCTTGTTCACACGGAGCTAAAAAAAAAACAACTAACATTTGTCCACTGCGGTTATTTCTCCGCTGGACATTATTTATATCACTATAGGAATCTAGGGTAATGTAGGTTTGATGCAGTAGGACCATGGAGGGTGGGGGTGGAGTGTTGCGACCATTTAATGGTTGTGTTAAATTGGCCTAATAGGAAAAAAACTGCTATGCATGAAAACTGAAGACCGAATCCAAAATTTAGGGGCCAATAAGTATCCACAATACATTTTTGGGATATTTTAATTCATGATCACATATTCGTCACGTTACAATTTACAATGGGCAACAAAATAAACATAAAAATAATAAATTGTAAAAATGTAAAAGAAAAAAAAAAAAAAAGATCTCATTCTTCCTTCTGCTGGACTTCATTGTCTTCTGATGTTTGTTTCTTCAGTTTTTCTACATAATATTCTAAAGTTTCCTAGAAAACATAAGAAAGTTTCAATGTCAGGAGATCAATCATGCCAGATGCTGTGCAGCCGAGTTCACCGTAGCATCCAACTCATCATGGAATCACAATGTAGTTTTACATAGAGAAGCGGATGAATCTACTATATTCTAAACAACGCAGCTTCAAAGAGTACCCCGACAAACTCCGCACTGCTTACTACAGGCGAAATCTGAAGCTTCTGGCCCTAATGCAAAAAATGTTTATGGTTAATCATTGAGTGACGCAGCACCATGGGTATATGCTCCTGCCACTAGGAAGGACAGACATGACTACACCCTGGCAGGCCATGCCCCTCCAACAGACACTGGTTAATACAGGTTTTTAGACTAGTGTTGTTGGAGGCAGACGTGACCTGATCCTCTGCACGGTATTTCCCTCACCACCAGTCACCTAATGCATCATGCACACGACCGTTGTGCCACTGGAGCCATTTGACGGCATCCGAGTGGCACCCGATGGTCTTCACTGACCCATTCACTTTAGCGGGTGAAATGGGTCCGTGATAAATGGTCCGAGTCTCCGATCCGAGGAAAAATAGAACATGTCCTATCTTTCCTCGGATCACAGACGGGACTCGGACGGCACACTCGGTCGTGTGCATGAGGCGTTACTTGTCTTTTCTGCTTTCAGAGATGGAGTGCTAGTAACCCCACTACATGTGCGAGTTTACTGAGGAGGTGATGCCTGAAAGCAGGTTTCCCCATCACTCCTCTAACTCTTCACACAGGGGACCCTGTCTTAGGAAGTGCTGCATCACTATCTCTTTAGGGGCTACTTGTTCATTAGGAGGTAAATCCTCTCCCTAGGGCATATCTATGAAATTGCCCATGTTTTAACCTACTTACCCCCCCCCCCCCCAGGGAATTGGTACCGATTCTATGCAGGACAAGTGCTGCTCTCGGCGTCCGACTGACGCAACGGCCTGGCTTTTAAATTTAGCCCCCGAATTCTGTTTAGCCTAGGCTAGTTTTCTTCTTGTTGTGCTCCACCCTATCTCGTGATTGGAGGGAGGTCTTCCTGGGAGGTAAGTTTAGGGGCGGGGCATAGTTCTACAGAGCGCCGACGTAAATTTCAAACAGACTAGAGGACTTCAGCTCTGCTGTAGGTCGTTTTCTGGGGCGATTCTGCTCATGTCTTGTCAACAGGGGTACACAGCTCTAAGTGTTTGGTAGGCCAGCCTTTTGGCTGTATTGTTTGTTTCTTGTGCAATTTCTACAGGGGGTTCATTTTTTCCCCCCAGACAGCGCTGCGGGTTTTAATTTTTCTTCCACTTCAAATTATGGATACTCCTCAGGAGGATACTACCAAGCAGCTTATACAGGGGGGTAAGGCTACTTTTCATGCCTGTGGACATTGGAATATGAAAGTTTACACACGGCGAGCCTACCCCATGCTGCCTGCTATCCAGAATTCCCCATATGGCCCCACCTCTAAGGATGTGGCTCTTCCTGAGTGGACAATGTCTTTTGCTCAGGCCCTAGGGGACATATAGACTATCCCAACTAGGGTTCAGTCTTGAGAGAGTTTGCCTTCCCAGATTACCCGAGGCTCAGAAGAATTCCTTCCTTTCGACAATGCTCAGTCTACCTCTCTCAATAAATTCCATAAGAAGAGTTGAGGCCTTGGACAGGTCCTGTTCCTCGTCAAGCTCTTTCCAGGGGGGCCCCATTGGAATCCTAAATGGTGATGCTGTGCCTAATATGAATCAGTCTCTTCCCCCCTCTGTATCTTATGACTCGGATGAAAAGTCAGAACAGGAATCGCAGTTGTCAGCTGCCATGCAGTGATTAATATGTTGCGGTAAAGGCTGACCATCATTTCCCCTTCTCCGGAAGAGGCATCTCTACAGCACCAGCAGCTAGGTTTCCAAAACCATAGCAAATTCAAGAAATTGTTAACCAAGGAGTGGAAACATCCCGACAGACGTCTTGTTGTTCTTAAACATGAAGATATTCGGTTACCTTTTCAAGAAGGCTTAGTCTCAGTGTGTTCTGTTTCCTCTTCTGTGGATCTGCCTATCTCTAGGATAGCAAGGACCACTACTATTCCTCTGTCTGATGCGACTTTACTCAATGAATCCTCTGGACAAGAAGTTGGATTCTCAAACTAAGCCAATTTTTTTTAATGTTTGCAGGTTCCACTCTGTGCCCGGCTTTGCATGTGCTTGGAGAAGTAAGACGTTCTTTGTGCGGTAAGCTGCTGCACTGATGCATCCGGTTAGGAGCACCACAGCAGGCTTTAGTCAAACTAGCTTCTCTCACTATCCACGCTTCAAAGTTTATATTTGAGGCCTCCCTTGAGTCAGCCCACATTAATAACCAGTATCTACTGTAAACAAGACCGAGTTGAAAAGATTCTTCTCTACTGCAACTCACGGTCCGGATCAAAATTTAGCTTTTTTTCCCAATCTGTTAGTTCCCTTCTCCTGCAGAAGTTTATTGTTCCAGTTCCCCAGTTGGAACGGTTTCAGGGTTTCTACTCGAAGCTCTTCAAAATCCCCAAGAAGGATGGATCTCCTCATCTAATACTGGACTTGAGAAGGTTGACGCGCTTCATTTGCAGTCATGGGTTCGCTGGAACTGAAGAATTCCTAGACGTTTGCGATGCATATCTCCATATTCCTATCGTAATGACCCACCTGCGTTTTCCTTCCTTTCGCGGTGGGTTCTTTACATTTCCAATTTGTCGCTCTCACTTTTCTGGGAGTTACGTCTCTTTGGGCCTTCTCCAAGGTCCTAGCAACACATGGCGCTTCTCTGCGCCAGGGAAGTCTCTGTCATCACTTACCTGGACCAGCGCTTGATGAAGGCACTCTCCAGACAAGACAATCTTCACAGTCTACACATTACTCCGGACACTTCAAGAAGATTCGGGTGTATCATCGAGGAAAAATCCTCATTTGTCCCAACTCCGAGCGTGGAGTTTTTGGGAACGATACTCAACAGCAGGGTACAAAGAGTCCTCCCCGTCTACAAGACAGCCCCCAAAACTAGCCGAGGCGGCACTTTTTTTGCCAGGATACTACTTTATCTATTAGTTTTAACATTTGAATGTTGGACAGGATGTCGTAGAACTTCGAGGCAGTTCCATATGCACAATTACATTCAAGATCACTCCAGGAGGCAATCCTATCACGCTGGGACAAATCTCTGTACTCAACGCTTTATCTTTCCCAGCCTCAGACTGCTTTAGGATGTCCCATGGTGCGGTGTCCCCCCCATTGATTAACGAGAAAACAAGATTTTTCAATCTATTTCTCATTGAATCCTATAGGGGAACAAATCTCGCCCTCTTATTTTTCGTTAATTCTAGGCCCGGGACCGGTTATGTGAAGTGGCTACGTTTTCTTCCGGGACCGTGGACATGTCTGTTTCTTTTTCTCCTACTGCTTTTGTACAAACTGAATTAGCCAAGAGTCTTTCCTACCTAGTGTCGCCTCTTAGTGGCAGGAGCATATACCAATGGTTCTGTGTCCCCCCAACGGATTCAATGAGATATGAAATTTACTGTGAGTACAAAAATCTTGTTTTTTGCACATCATTTATATTGGCCTCATATGATGGAGTGGAAATTTTTGGGCCCCCTCAGGCTCCAGGGCCTGGGTGCAACAGCAACCTCTGCACCCCTTATGCTCTGCTATATTTGAACATACGACCAAATGCTAAAAATAAAAATGCTAAAAAAAACCTCACTCAAATGTGTCAAATATTAATAGATTATTGGATTATCAGGCAGTTCTATGAAGGAAATATCAGAACTATTACTAAATTCCAGGCTAAGGGCTCATGCACAAAGCAGATCTGTGTGAACAGAGCCTAACAGTGGCACACTCAGTGCCTAGAGTGCCCTACTACAGACACCATATAGTATCATGTTAAGGAGGTATTCTTCCCTTAAAACAATGCTTCATGGGGAGAATACCCCCATAATACGGCATCCAATTGAAAATGCCATGATTTTTCTCCTATGTCTGATTTACTATGAGTCTGAGAAAATTAAAATTGGAGCAATATAGACTTTTACACTAGGACCCCCATAGAATTCTACGGGTGCATTATTATGGCTTCATAAAACCTGAACTTTCGCAATGTATACGGAAATTTAAAACCGCTTGTGTGTGTTATCTTAAATGATTTCTTATTTTTACATGATTCTGCTTGTCCTTGCTCTTCGCACATTTGGCATTTCAACTATGCAAAGTTTTGTTTTGCTTAACATTTGGGAAAAAAACAACAAAAAAGGTTCCAACAAAAAAAAAAATTAAAACCGTCAGTTGGGTATTTTAAAAACAAAACCTACTTTCAAAATGTCGTGCAAAATAGTGGGGTCCATTATCTAAATTTATATAGATGTGGAAGTCGGGGCTTTTGAATGTCACCGTTAATCTACATCTCCACATCTTAGGAACCTCTGATTGCCGGGCCTGCTTAAGAGTTGAAAGCACCAAGCACCTCCGACAAAACAGATTTGTTGTGCCTAAAAACACTCGTATTTTTTAAAAAAAACGTTGCAAAACAAAAGCAATTAGCGGTCAATAAAAAAGGGATTAAAATCACCTTTCAAGCTCCAAAACACCGAGAAAGCTTCCTCCTCAGAGGACGCCGGGCGAGACTCTACCTTCAATATGACCTGCAGATGTGCGCGGCTGATTCTATCTTATGCTTTTAACACAATAATCCACAGAAGGTTATCGTCTCCCAAAAGTATAACTATAAATTAATCCTGGAGCTCGGAGCTGCGAGCACTTCACATGCACATGGCCCATAGAGGATTCTCACACAAGATTTAATCCCCGTGTAATTAAGCAGAACCCCTCCTCCCCAGAACATAGTGTTCGGTTTGTTACAAGCACCAGCTCATGCAACGTAGAGGTATGTATAATTAGGAAGTAACTCACTGGGGGCTCGGAGAACGGGACAGGCTTCCCTGCGCCTCTTAGAAGGACTGCCAGTCGTTTTAAGAACAGCTCATCTGGATCAATGTGCTCGGCTTTGACTTTCTCATACAAAGCGACTGCTGCATCCACCTCGTTGTTGGATTCTAGGGGGAAATTTAACAGAAAGATTATTAGGCGGCTTGATAAAACAGTCAGATTTAATATCTTTGGAAACAGTTGCATATATTTTGCGGAACTACTGACCGGGCGCAAGAAAAAAAAAAAAAAAAAATGGCGCTTGAAATGTTTATACTACATTAAGCTACAAAAAGGAAATAAAAAATAAATAACGTTATCTGGGGCATAATAGTATTCTAGTAAAACAAAAAGGATCTCTTTCCAGGACACCATTGTCCGAGGGCTGCGTCTTGTATTGCAGCTCAGCTCTACTCACATTTTTCTAATTTCTTTTAGTTTAAAAGTAACTATAGCAAGTGAGCATCCACTACGTCTGGAGGAAAGAAGGTTCCTACACAAACATAGAAGGGGATTCTTTACTGTAAGAGCAGTGAGACTATGGAACTCTCTGCCAGAGGAAGTTGTGATGTTGAATTTACTGAAAGCATTCACTAGTGACCTGGATGCCTTACTCTAGTGTAACTAGAATTCTAGAGATGGGCCGTTGAACCAGGAATTTATTCCGATTGCCATATTTGGAGTCGGAAAGGAAATTTCCCCCCAAAATGGGGAAAATGGTCTTCTGTATCAAGTGGGTTTTTGCTTTCCTCTGGATGAACATTGCAAGAGAATAGGTTGAAATAAATGGTTTGCACTAAATGTCAATGTGGCCGCTGATGCGAGATCATGGGCCACCGATGTCCATATATACACTTAGTCTACACACACTTCCTATGGGTATATAAACCCACATACAATGAGTTTGAGACCTTGGTTCGGAGACTCCTCTGTCATGCTGTGTATCACACTTTAAAGCTAATGACACCAGTTCAAAAAGTCTGTAAAAAACAATTAATATTTTCACATGCGCCTCAGCCCATTACACTAGCTAATCTGACTTTGTGCCTCAAAACCAAATTGGAGTATACTGTGGCCTTGAAGGGGCGTACTTGGTCTGCAAGAATGTTTAGGTAGGTGGTACGTGTCAAAGTAACATCCACATGAATGCCGGGACCCAAGATTTCCCAGCAGAACATTTCCAAAAGCATTACACTGACTCCACTTGCCTCCCTCCCATAGCGCATCCTGACATTATTTCTTAATTCTGTAAGAAATGTACTTGCACCCACATAACGTAAAAGAAAACGAGATTTATCAGACCAAGCCACCTTCTTCCATTGCTCAGTGGTCCAGTTCTGATGCCCTTTTGGCCATTGTAGGTGCTTTTGGCTGTGTACCAGGGTCATGATGGGCACTTTGACCAGTCAGCAGCGACGCAGCAAGCTGTGATGCACTGTTTGTTCTGACATCTTTCTATCGTAGTCAGCAATTTGACCTACATTAGCACTTCTGTGGGACTGGACCAGAGGGGCTAGTCTTCGCTCCCCATGAGCATCTATGAGCCTTAGACGCCCATGATTTTGTCTGCTGGTTTACGGGTTGTCCTTCCTTGGACCGCTCTTGGTAAATACTAACCACTGTATACTAGGAACACCCCACAAGACCGGCCATTTTGGAGATGATCAGTCATCTAGCCATTATAATTTGGCCCTTGTCAAAGTCGCTCATGTTCTTACACTTCCAACACATCAACTTCAAGAACGGACTGATCCCTTGCTGCCTTATATATCCCACCCCTTGTCAGGCGCCATTGTAACCAGATAATCAGCGTTATTGATTTCACCTGTCAGTGGTTCCATGTGATAGCTGGTCACCAAAAACATAGTAATAATGGATTGACTAACATGTCCTATGGAGGGAAACAATGTAACCTAGTCAGGACAGAGCAATTTGACTGGTGTATCAGTGCACACACTTGTTGAGCATTTTAGAATAGGTAATATATACATGCGACACGAAGGCTAAGTTCACCCGGAGGAATCCGCCACGGATTTCACTGCAAAATTCCACATCCCGTTAATTTCAATGGGAGGAAGATGCTTCTTTTTTTCAGCTAGCGGATAAAAGAAGCTTCCTGCTCGATCTTCGGCCAGATTACGCCCAAACCTCCCATTGAAGTGAATGGGAGAAGGCATCTTCTTGCTAACGGTAGGAATAATTTTGAAGGGGAACCCACTAAGCAAAATCCACCACGTGAGCATAGCCTTATAATAATCTGCAGCTCTTTTTACAAGCAAAAGGTTAATGCTTAATTATTCATCTTTTCTTTGTTATTTTTCTATGACTGTCAAACAAAAAAATAGAAATGGATCGGCAGAAAAAAAAGAATAGATCTATCATTGAGTCCGCCAGTGTAAGTTAGATGTCATTTACCGTAGCCTCTCATCTTGAAACTGTACAGGACTTGCTTGTAATATGGATCAGAGAGTAATTCCATCAGACGAGCCACTTCTCCCTCCTGTAGACGAACAATGAAAGAAGTGATTTTTATTAAACCTCTTAAGAGGGAGGAAAGGAGGGGGGCATTTCCTCAACTCAGACATGTAAGTGACAGGAGTGGTATTACATGGAAATGTGGCATCTAATGACTAAATGACCCCCTACCCTGCTAAACAACTGTTTTACGCGCCCGAAGGTAAAAGCTTCAGTTTTCCACTTATGGGGCTGAACAGGCTGTTGGTATTAAATGTACATACATCAGCAATGCCACGTGAAGTGAGGACCTATTACTATACAAACGCTTTAGAAGAGGAGGGCATGTCCAACTCTACTCCATTATTTACATCTACATACAAAAAATGTTTGGGACCACTGCTGTCCATATGCCCTAATAGGGTATATGGACATAATAAAAGGGGATCCCCAACTTGGGCTTTATTGGCCAGAGCTTCATCAAGGAGCGGCTTTCAACGTAGATGACTTGGGTGCTGCCATTTAAAATATGGTTCCCCAATGAACTTGATGCTGACAGGACAAGAGTGATAGGTGTACAATTACGTGAAAAACTTAAAGGGATTTTCCAGTGCTAGCATATCGCTAGGACATGTCGTTCCTTGTTAATCGTGGAGGACTATGGGCAGGGAACCCAAATGATCACAACAATAAAGTTGCCATTTCCACAGAGCTCCATAACCCCCTTCATTCTATAAAACGGTGGGAGGTCCAACCACTATCAGAAATTGGCAGCATGCTCTAGCTACTGGAAAACCCCTTTAAGGGGGTTGCATGAGATTAGATAAAAAAAAAAAAAAAAAATTAAATAAAAAACCCACAAGGTCTTTTCCTCAGCAACAGTGCCACTCTTGTCCATATGCTGTGTTTGGTATTGCAGCTCTGCCTCATTCACTTCAATGGAGCTTAGCTGCAATATCAGACAAGGGCACGGTAAACCCAAGATGTACCTCTTTCCGTCCCAACTGTCTGGTAATGTAACGAGTCAATGTTGCTCTCTGCTCCGCAATAGCACTGCATCTCTGTAAGAAAGAGAAAAATCTGGATACATCAGGTGTTCAAATAAAATAAACACTGAAAAACAAGAACGTATAAAAGATGGCACCATAGCAACACACATCGGGTCAATGGCAGAATCGGGTAAGTTAATTCAAACAGTGGAACTCTGCCTTATGCCAATCTGTCGTAAATATGTCCTTGGCACCACGCGTTGCAGGTTTGTTTAAAAGACAAAAAATAAACCAATGCTTCATTAAAACCAAGAAATGAGGTTTAGGACTGGAAAAGAAAGACGGGAGGGGGAATGAATTCTATTCATCTCCAATTATACTGCCAAGCATTCATAAGTGAGCTTGGGATCATAAGGTTAATTATACATTTAATAAGGTGTCAGCGAGATAACTGTTCGTTTCTTTAAAAAAATTAAAATGTACAAAGCAAGTTCTCTTTAAAGTATAATTACCTACACTTATGCATACAAAAAGGACTGATTTCAATCTGTTTTATAAAAGCCTTTCATTGCAACAGACAGTCAGTTCTTGAGAGAAAGACAAAAGTTCTTAAAGTTGCCGCCGGAAAAAAGCAAAAAAAAAAAGTTTACACGACAAGCCCGAAAAATCTGTCTGTCCTACGCCGCAAAGTGATGTCAGTCAAGGAGACCATATTGTACATTATAGATCTGTTGTCACGCGGGAATCGCATCTTGAAGATTACATTACATACTTGCGCCAACACCTGTTGTTACCACCCACTTAAAGGGAATCTGCAGCTTGAAGAAAAGCCTAGCTACGGCTCTGGTTCAAACGGGGCAAAGGTTCAGTTTGCTGCTCCCATTCTTGTACCTAAAAATTCTGGCCAGGGCAAAATGGCTTGTTGGCCCCTGGCACCCAGCACCCCCCATGCTATACCACTGGCATGTAATCAGTTAGACCAGGGCACCACAGCTTCGCCCATGATTTGCGGTGAAATTGCGTCACTGCCGAGACTCACAGGTGAATTGAAGGAAAAAAGTTGAAAGAGACCTTATGACCATAGCAAAAAATCCAACCGTGTTGGATTTTTTTTTCAATTTTCAAGGTTAGGGCTCCACAGCAACAGTCATTGCAGTGAGACTATGGAGTTAAGACGACTGACTGGCAACTTTTATGTTTCCCTATAAAAAAAATAAATCCATGCGACCTTGTAAAACCCCCAAAAAAATTACATGGCTAGATATATTTTTTGCTATGTGTTTGTCATCAAAAGGCTCCAACTACAGACGTGGTCAGCCTGATTGTCAAATATAAGGGACAGAATTTACCACTTGGCAAAAATTCGATTTGTTATTTGTGGTTTTGCATAGGACTGCAGGTAAGGCCTCGTGCAAACAAGCAGAGAACCTGTAATGTATCGGTACACGGAGTCCCTGCAGCTGTGTACTAGGGAGCCATAAGCCTGTCATGTCTCGCCAGACAGCAATGTATTATGTATTAGTTTACTGCCTACTGCTTCATTATTGGATAAAATGTATAAATCGAATACAGTAAGCTCCCTCTAGTGGTGGTCGTAGGCAGCCAGCAATGTATAATTTATATCTTTGTAGGGGATTTGGAGTTCTTTATCAGGAATCCGTAATGAACACTGAATTTTGAGCCTATTTACATAAAAAAAAAAAAAAACAGAATGGTATTGAAAGGACATTAGCTTTAAGCTACTCCAATAAGATAACAGGACTGATGGACTTTCCTCAGGATAGGCCATCAATATCTGATCGGTGGGGGTCAACTCTCGGCACCCCCACCTGTCAGCTGTTTGAAGTGGCCGTGGCGATCCGGGAGGAAGTTCTTATACTGTGCAGTTGCTATAAATGTGACAGGATTGTGAAGTGCTGAGCTGTATACGCAAGGAAGGGGAAGCAGCGTGGCCCCTTTAAACAGCTGATCAGTGGAAGTACTCAGAGTCAGACCCCCTACGATCAGTTATTGATGACCCATCCTAAAAACAGGCTATCAATTGTAGTTAAATCGATTAAACCCTTTAATTCTTGCTTTACCCATTAAATGATAAACTGAAATGCAAATAAAACAGGCATTCACATCACCTCGAATTGAATACAATTGAAGGGATTGTCCAGGATTACAAAACATGGCTGCTTTCTTCAAAAACAGCACCACACCTGTCCACAGGTTGTGTGAAGTATTACAGCTCAGCCCCATTCCCTTCAATAAAGGTAAGCTGCAATACCAGCCCCAACCCATGGACAGGTGTGGAGTGTTTTTTGGAAGATAGCGGACATGTTTTTCAGATCCTGGACCCCTTTAAGGGCCCTAAAACACTTTCTGCTATATATATCTAGAACACCAAAAGGTTCAAAGTCAATAAAATCTAGAGAACAACTGGCCTGTGATTTAAAAGGAAAACAACGTTTTATAATTAGAACCTACATTAAACTATGAACATCTATACAGATACTTTGCTTTCCTATGTTGCAATAAAAACCAATTTCGAGGTATACAAAGTATCAAACGATAAAACAACTGAGGATTGCAACGTGTGATTGGAAAGTACATAAGAATCTGTCAAACATGTGACCGGGTTTAGGGTATCAAGATTACACTGCGTAGTGAAAATCGAAAGGTCAATAAGACAGGAGAATTTTGCACGCAGCTTAAGATGTGACCAGAGAAGAAGTCATGTCATTTAAAGTTCGTAAAGCAAAAGCATATGCAATTGTACATTTTATAGTGATTTATTGAACGTTCCTTTAAATGATGATCGCATTTTAACCGTTCGGACCTCTTCTGGCTGTCACCTGGAGCTGCGTGTGAACATTTACATAATGCCCTTGTCTTTATGCAGGAGATCCTGGTTACATATTGCCGGCAGTCCCATCTTTCAGAGAAATCCTTCAGGTTTGGCGGCTTCTTAACATGCAAATTGATGTCTGCTGTGATGACTAAAGCAGCGGTTTTGCTTTTATTTTACGGCTTACAGTTTTACCAGCTGCTAAGCATTTTAAGTGAATATAGTGCTGTTTACTATTGGAAATTGGTAACAGGCCTTAATTTGACACAGGGAGTCTATACAAACCCGGCAATCTGCGGGATCACTGTGATTGTTTGACTGCCACCTGCGGGGAAGAGACTCCCCGTCTGCGTCTGTTTGTGTACACTACCAGTGGCAGTTCTCATCACCAGACGCTCCTTCCACATTGGCTTAGTTTTATATTTAGCTCAAGTAAAACATCATGACTGCGGTTGGCTCGCTCCCTGACGATTGCTAATTTTGCAGATAATGTCGGTAACTGGGAAGAGCCTGCGTTTCTTATTTAACATGCCAGCGACACGCGAGAATGAAAATGAGATTGTAATAAGCAAACAACACGTGAGCGCGGGCAATGCGAATAGTGAAACAAGGCATTATTGTAACCACATGTTTCCCCTTTTACCATCTGTGTTATAATGCCATGGTCACGTCTGTCCCTGTGACATGCCCCCGCTGGTCAGGTTTACATCATTTATTTTAATATACTAGGAAAAAAATACAAACACAAAATAAATTGGTTCCAAAGACAGTGAAGTGAGACCATGTCCATATAAAAAACTTAATCCTGGGCCTGCAAATTGTTAATAATCCCCACATGGGAGATCACGTGTTGCTGTATGGTACTCTGTACGACACCGTAATAGAGAACACCTCTGTAATATGGCATCCGGAAAAAATTAATTCACAGGCATACCATGGGTGCTGTATTGTAGCTTTATACAACTCGAAAAGTTGTATATAGCCATAAAATGCTTGTGTACATAAGGCTAGATTCCAAACCAAATTGGTACTAACCCGCCAACTGGTGAGGCAGCGAGAACAAATGAAGAGGTGGCAGCGCTTGTGTGCAGGTGGCAGCGCTTGTGTGCAGGTGGCAGCGGTTGTGTGCAGGTGGCAGCGGTTGTGTGCAGGTGGCAGCGGTTGTGCGCAGTGGTCTCCATTCTATGGTAGTTAGGAAAACAGACGAGCAAGGAGGCCAGACGGGATGGGGTCAGATGACCCCGCGTTTTGGAGAGAAGTGTGGGTCCCAGAGCTGGTACCTGCATCTAGCAGACATTGACCCCTTTAAAACTATAGGACTTAAAAATGACCCTTTACATACCATTTGTACAATATCACTGGAACTACTCATTTTGTGCCCAAACCTCATATAATGTCCCGCCACCTGATCCCCATCTCCCACCACAGAAATTCTGATTAATCCTTGCTAAAGAGCTGCATTAACAAGGATTGGGGTGGACTGTTAAATTTTAAAAAAAACCCTGCCAGAATTATTAAGTAAACCTGTGTACTATCACTAACGTAACCTTCGCTTCGGGTAACATTTAAAAGAAAGTACACATCTTATTAATATCACGTGTAATTTTCTCTGTACCAACAATTAGCTTATATTTTGTTTTAGAACCAATTAAAGAGGTTGTCTCGTTTAGAAAACTCATATTCAAACACCATATTAGGAAAATTAGGACGCTCTTCTATTAGCCAGAACAGAGAGCAGCTACAAAGAGTGCCTCTTGCTCTGGAGGACTAAACATGTTTGAATTTAATAGAAATTGTGTAATGCTTAATTTCCCCTGTAGTGGTGCTGCAGGGAAATTTAACGCCGGCTGCCAAGATGCCCAACAGATTATAGCTGATCGCTGGGATCCAACCCTGTGATCATCATATCATCAAGGGACCCCTCTATCAATAAAACAAACCGTCCATGGAAAGACAATGGGGTCAAGGTACTGGGCGACTTGACCCACACACATGAGAATAGATGTTATCATTGCAGGAAATCCCATCTAAATTTGAAGTAGGGAACCACCAAACCCTACAATATTTTTAAATAAAAGCTTTCTGCTCTAAAAAACTTTGATATCTCCAAAGAGTCTCCTACTAAATTCCCCTTGTGAAGGGAGTCGACTGCTCCATTGAGAAGATTTGGTTTGGTTTATGTTTTTTCCTCTTGCAATTAAATAATCAGTCTGAGACGTTTTGTTTAGATAATTGTACTGTCAAACAATGTGTCCAACTTATACCTTGTAGACAGATCATTGCATGATGCATATATGGAACATTGACCTGGGAAAAGTCAAAATATGGTTTAACCCCTTCTCGACACTTGATATAACTGTACGTCATAGCGGGGAATATTGGGGGAGGGGGATAGGGGAGTATGGAGTCGGCTCATGGGCTCCATACTTCGGGCATGTCGGCTGCGACATACAGCCGTCATCTCCCTGTGTACATAGGGAGATGTGCTGCCGACATTCTACAAACACATGGGGGTGAACGATCATAGTGTAGATCATTCATCCCCATAATAAACGATCATTGCTTGATTTGAAGGATGTATTGTTGATCGGCACTCGTTTTAAAGGTGGTAAACATCTGCCCATGTAAAAATCACCTTTAGTGACATTGCATGGATTAATTAAATAATATAACCGATTAAAGGAGAGAGTAAATAACCAAATTACCGTATGTGTATTTCAATGGAAACTGTAGTGCTATGGGTCACTTACCATTGTGGACTGTTTGCGCTGTCCCAGCTTAGCCATTTGACTGTCAGAGAACAATAAGTCTCAAAACCGTTCCAAAGTGCCATGCCGACCATGACAGGGCAGACAGGCACTTGGGTCACCATTTGAAAGCACAATTTCCAAAAATATGCACTCACTGTATCCGTTCATAATTACCTGTAATAGGTGACTGGCTTCTTCTTCTCTTCCCACTCTGACATAATTCACAAAGAGATCAGTGACCGGTCTGTAGTTTGCAAACTGATTGGCCAACCGCTCTATCAGAATACTCACTGCCAATAGAAAAGAGTTGGTGCACGGGTAAGTAACATGCAAGTGAAGGCTCTTCTCCGAATGCAGCATGAGGGCTAAGATTTGCCCATGCCCGCACTATTGTTATTCTGCAGAACACTAATAGAAAAATCCCAACACAGCGCCAAACATGCAAGTGCTTATAAAAGTAAACCGGAGGTTTCCAATATATTATTATATTCTACACACTAGGTTCTCAACCTGTGGTAGGTATTCCTCAGGGGGTACTGGTCATGTCTTTAGGGGATACTCACACGGTCTCCATGCTGTGCTTTTAATGCGTAGCACAGCGTATGCTCACAGGGGTACTCTATTTGAATAGGGGTTCCTTGGCTTAGAAACATTTGGAAACACTGTTCTATACTACACATGTCTGATCTGTGATGGTCTGACCAAAAAGAAGATGTCCAAGAATCAACAATTATCACCTATCCACAGGATACTTGTCTGACCACTGGGCGCCCTGAACCCGCAGATCCTCCTCACTGCACCGCCTACAGTAAAGAGGAGCCTGAATGGAATAGAGATCGAGCACGTGCCTGCCACTCAATTCACTGTCTATGAGACTGACGGAAACAACAGAGCGTTGTACTCGCCCGTTTCTATCATTCCCATAGACATCGAATATGCTCGACAACCGCGCCATTCAATAGCCTCCTCACTGTGGTCGAGCAGTAAGTAGGAACTGGGGGTTTGGGTCCTCCGTTCTCTGGATCGGTGGGGGTCCGAGCGTTCGGACAATTATCACATAGCCTGTGGATAGGTGATAACTGTTGATTCTGTGACAACCCCTTTAATGGCCTTCTACAGGAACGAGTTTGGTTGAGCTACATGCAAAAATAAATGCTTATTGGAGCCTTAAAAGTGCCGTCCGATTCTAAAAGAAACCCATTTGTGAATTCTGTGCAAATAAAGGGACGTCCATGCATTACACAGACGACACATTTTTTTCAATGGCCAGCATGTAATACTACATTTCCCCTCTGATGGCGCTATAGAGAAATTTAACAATTGATGCCGTGTTCCCCAGCAGATTACAGCTGATCGCTGAAGGTCACAGCAGTGGGACGTCCTGTTATCAGCTTATAATTGGAGGACAAAAATTAATTGCCCATAGCGTACATCTTTAGCTGGGCAGATTTACCAGTGAGAATAACCTCTGTGTTCCAGGTTATGGAGAAAATGCTTGCCCAAAAAAATTAACAAAACAAAAAATGCATCATACTTTGATATGGCAAAAAGTTTTGTTCCTATTCGTTCCAAGCAAAGTAATTTGTATGTATACTGGCCGACTTCCACTGTGTCGAGGAGTTCATATGTCAAGGAGATTGTATAAGTTTACAAAAAGTGCTTTTTACCCCACAACAGTCCATTGACTGTATTGGCTATTCCAGCTGAGCCCCTATTACTTGAATTGAGCTGAGCTGTAATACCATACACAGTCCAATGACAACAGTGGCGCTGTTTTTTAAAAGACAATCAGCCCTTTGCAGCGGGAAGCTCTAGACATTATATGTGGAGGATTCTCATGTTTAATCCCAGGCTTCAGAAGGGTAAGATGTTGGATTAATGCAAAATAAGTTTTACTACAACTAAACCATCACATACTAAAAGCAGACATACATTTTTCCAGTGCCTCTTCCATATTGTTCTTCAGCAACTTATTTATCAAGAATGAAGTGTATGTTTTTTGAGGTTCATTTAAACATATAGACTCCAACATTGAGATCCCTTCTTCAAAGTTTCCACTGAAAAAAAAAAAAAAAAGACAAAAATAATAGGTGACAATTAAAGCCTAAAAGACTCTTGTTAGATAATTCATTACTGCTCAAGATATAATGTGACAGGACCCATGAGCAGCTTTAATATTTGCCGGTGAAATTTTTCAGAACGTGCCTATTGCCCAAAAGTGCCAATTTTCGCAGGATGTGGGGTGGGGTTCATCATAATTTGTATTAAAAATGGGCGTTTCTGGGGTGATCCTTCTGAATGAAACGGGGCTTAAAGGCTATGTACAACTTTAGAAAGTTGCACAAAACAAAACTATTCTAAATACTTTATTAAAAATAATTTTAACTTTTTGACATACAGTTTTTGTATCCAGCATCCACTTGTTATCAATCAAATCTAAGTCATGGACTTACAAATGATCGGTAAAAGCTCGATCCTGCGTGGCAGGACCCGCTGACACTGAATCCGTCAGTCCCACTGACCTGACAGATTCAGGTTTTAGCACTAGATACAGCTCTGTATACAGGATACAAAGTAGTTGTATCTTAAAAAGTAAAACTTAT